>NC_068939.1:1633645-1922729 GCF_016801865.2 Culex pipiens pallens
CCATTGTCATTGTCTCATAAAAATCCCATACTTCTCGACTCATAGCGCGCACACCCAATTCTGCTCTTATTGCCATCCGTTATCGCGTCGCCAGCCAGCATCTTCTTCACCTTGGCGCGATCCGTATAATTTAGTGTCAATTTGCGCCAGTTTCCATCAACGACGTCGCCGTCGTGACATCGCACTTCGGAAGAGTTAGTATCTTCACGCACGTATGCAAATTTCGCACTACCTTATGGATCTAAGCATAATCCGCCTCGGAAACGGTGTCACCCACTAAGCACACTAGCAGAAATTGTAAATTACCAAGCGACGACGTCGACGAATTGATAAAGTGACGACATCCGCTAATTTGCTCACGGTTTATGCTGCAGATATTAATGCGAGAGCGTTACAATTGTTTTTCATGGCTCGTTCTGACACGTTGTTCAAGGGTTTCCCTCTCAGACCTTCACGCTAAAACTGGGACTCGAAGCTCACGACCAGAAATTGAAAGTCTCAGCTGCGCGGCGAGCCAATCTCGTTATCGTCGCCGAGTTTGACTCGATATTGGAATTGCAGCTGGTGCAGCACAGCTTGGGACTCTGCGGCCTTGGTTGGCCGGAACTTGGTGTGCTGCAAAGCGCGTTGGCGAAGGGGGCGTTTTGTGATGCAGTGTTTTTTTCAGGAAACTGTAACTAGCTATGAGGGCGATAAGAGCGATCTGGGTTGGAATTTCCACAAACTGGGTGTGATGTTGGTAGGTCATTATAAAACTGCTTATGAATGGATGCTATTTTGAGAAACAATCGCCAGTGATTGACTTCCAAGTCGTTCGACTAGCGCTTGACCGCACGCGACCCACAGAATTAAATCAACAAACAATGGAAAATGTTTGCACAAAAAATTCCACTACATTTCACCTCTCCGTGGCGCCGATCCTCAATCAATATAGCTGACGACGGGTTCAAAAGGACCGCAAAAGTTGCTCGAGTGCGGTTCGTGAAAGCAAACTTGTTTTTTCTGCGAGAAACGTTTCCAGCTCATTATCACAGTGCGAAATCTTTACAACGAATTGGTTTGCTGTTTTGGATTCGTACACTGGATTGGCTTTTTGCTGATGTGTGCGCAAAGTTCGATCTACCAACGAGGTGTGTTGTGAATCAGCCCATGTTGCACGATTTCGACGTGTTAAAAAGAGTTCCACGAAGCTCGTGTTCAATTAATTGGGCAAACATTGGATCACTTTAGAGCGAAATCTACTTTAGCAGAGGTATTTACTCACTGAAGAAGTACACTTATATGTCAACAACACTTGAATTTTGTTTGTTTCAATAACAGAAAGTAAATAAAAACGAGCTTAACACTCATATTTTTAATTTGATCACATCTTTCGATAAATTCAGAAAATCAAAATAAATGACTAAAATGATTTTGTCTTCTAAGCTTCCAAAATATAATTTGAATCATTCAAATGGTCTTTTAAAATTGCTTTTTAAGATAAAATATATTATCGAAGGTCTGTGACTTACACCTTATTCCATGAGCCTCCAAAAGAACATTGATAAAAACGTGTTTATAATTTTGAAAAAAAAAAAAACAATAATTTTGTTCAGACCACCACCCTACTCACGCTCACGTTGATTGGCACGTGCACCGAAAAACCCACGCCCTTGCTACTGCTCTCCGGTGCAAACAAAGCACTAAATCGTTCAAATATGGACCTACTCACCACCACTGATCAAACAAAAAAAAATGCTTAATCCACCTTTAGGTGGTTGATACCTTCCTCATGACTGGGGCTTTCTACACAGAAAAAAAACAATTCCCGTATTCGTGAATTGTGTTCATGAATTTGAGAACCCACGAACCCACTAAAAACGTGAATACAATCTTTCGTGGTTCTCAAATTCATGAACACAATTCACGATTTCAATAATTGACTTTTTTCCGTGTATAGAGCCATTGAGCTACACTTCTCCACAGGACAGCTCAACGTTGCCAGATTATTTTGTGGGAGATCTGTATTTTCTTGAAAATAAATCTTTATTTTATCTGTAATTTGTCGAATTCGAAGCAATAGAAGACATTTGAAAAAAAAATTAACAGCAGATTTAAGCTTTTTAATCATAATAAAGCATAAATTAATTACTAAATTGTTGAAACTTTCAAATATCACCATTTAAAAAAATCTGTATATACAGATTTTTGGGATTTTTGGGATCGGAAAATCTGTAAAATACAGATTTATCTGTTTATCTGGCATGGCTGGGACAGCTTCATAGACACTATGATGTTCTGTGCTGCCACATGAGAAACTCAGATAACTAAGGTAACTGAGTTTGTTGTGAGTGAAAATCAATCTATTTCAAATCCATCAAAACTGTTTATTAGCATAACTTTTAAACAACTTAACTAACCCTTACAATGTTCAATACCAAGCTATGTGATCAAAAACTGGACCGAATGGAAAAAAAGATTTGTTCAGCTAAAGCCGAGAAATTCAAGTGCATTTTTTTATCAACATTTGTTAACAACTTGACTCTCGTCGATATGTTTAAATGAGATGGGTTTAGGAAGACCAACAAAAAACATCATTTTTCGAGTGATTTTATAGCCTTTCCTCAGTGAGGAAGGCAAACAAATCCGCTCCCGCTGCATGTGCAGACCATTGACCATTGGTCGAGTGGAACGGACCACTTTGGCCAAAGCAATCGGAGTTTAATGATCGTGAAGGAAGACCGATGATGGTGTGTGGCTCACCAGCTTGCCTGGTCGGCATGTGAAATCCAATATAGCTCTAAACCTACACGGAGAGATGCTTGGATGCACTTCAGGACGGAACTTAATTAAGTGAAAATTGCGTTTCCAATAACTTCTTCCCATAAAGAACTTCAAGTTAATTAAAAAGCATATTTTTACGACGATCTCCTTCCGAGCCCCCAAGTTTTGTAATAATGGGTCACGCATGGCGCGCTCGATAGCTCAATTTCACGCCCCTTTGCCCAGCTGACGGTCGTCCTGTTTGAACCAAGCTGCCACCACAACCGAGGATTTGGGTCTTATCAAACCATCCATACCAGACACAGCATTATTAGTTTGGCTTCCTTCGCCACAGCTGCCGGAGTCAAGGTCAGGTTCATGACCAGCCCCGGGGAGTGTTGTTTCTTTCTCTGCGCCATTTCGCCCAGCCCAGCGTCGCGTGTGTGTTCCGTTGTTGTTGGCGGTGTTACCTTCAAGGATTATACATAGACAGACGCGTGGCCGCCGCGGAAAATCAATACTTGCCAAGTAATACCACCTTCCACACCGTTTGGTGATAACGTTTTTAACGAGGCGTTCTTCAGCTTGAGTTGGACATGTGGGGTTGTTATGTTAGACACCTTTTTGGAATGTTATCTCCGAGATGTCCACCCACTTGTTATCTCAACTGCACGTGTAGCTAACGCGACCTTCATTTCTTCTTCCAATTACAGTTTAACATCGCGATCGTCGACCAGCCGGACGTGCTAGCGGAAACGAAGAAAGTGCTCCAAATCAGCCAGCATGAGTCGATTGTCACGCGGCTGCCACTGTGCGTAGAAATCTCTCTTCAAACGGTGGAGGGAGATAATATGATCCTTGAGGTTTGGTCCCTGGCAGTACAGAAGGATCAGTGTGACCTGCAGGTTCGCGCCACGCACGCCATTTACAACCGTATGGGACTATTGCTCAAGTCGCTACTCTCGGTGACTCGTTCAACGCCCGCGTACAAACTTTCGCGCCGTCAAAGTGCGGACTCGTACCAGATTTTCTACCGGATTTACATCGGCGAACCCCAGACCCATCAGTTGGGTAAGTACTCCTTATATGCGGCGTTCGATTTCAGCGTCAATGCACCCTCGCGTCCCTGAAAGATCTAGAAAAACCCACACGGTGCGGTGCGTCACCTTTGGCCGGAGCCAGGTGCACAAACATTCCATTAGTCAAACTTGTGTCTCTATTTGAATCGCGTTGGTCACGTACGGAAACACAAATTCAAGTGTGGCACGGTGTGTTTTGTGGTCGTTCAAAACAAATTTGATAGTTATCAACTATTTTTTTCTAAACTTTCATGATTTTTTGGAAAATATTTGGAGAAAAAATTCAATGCAACAATACACGGATTGTTCTCGATCTTGAAGAATCGCATTCTTCTTCATCAACCTACGAAGAAGGCACGTTCAAACCAAAAGAACCTTAGAGCTCACTAGCCAGTCCATAGACACAAGATTGTCTTCATGAAGCCGTGCAGAATGCAAATATATTTGCACCTTCAACTCAACTCATTGCATCACAGCTTGGAAGCTGCTCAAACAACCTGTTCAAACACTGCTAAACGCTCACTCACTCACACCTAAGCTCATCGTTGCATGAATGACTCTAGGCTAACAGAGCTTTGGAAGACCCCCTCCAATTGAAGCAAATTTGAGTTTTGAAGCTGCCGAACGTGCGCGCCTCGGCAAACTTTCATTCATGTGCCAGCTGGCCAAAAACGGAACGAATCGAGAGCTACTTTCACTTCGATCGAGTAGTGCATATGAACGATACTGAAACAATTTCAAGCATTTCATTCATGGTAAGCCACGGCGCAGATCTTACGTGTCGTCCCGCCGATTTCGAAGTTAGTTCGACTATCTCTCGCTGTGCTGTAGCATGCAGACATCGCGAAGGTACGATCTGGGCACGAATTCCAGCAGTGCATGCAATGTCTTCTTCTGTTCAATGCCGCAGGCATTAGATCGTATTTTTTCCCTCCGTGCCACCACAGCCGTACAAGGAACGAGGAAAAAAGTGAATTGCCTTCAGGCCGAATCTGTCCATTCATAGGCGAGAGCTGTGGTTGTCACAACTACTGCTGCTACCTCCCTACTATTAATACAAACACTACCCTGAGCCCCCCACTAACGTTGATCGTTCTTTGTGGCACGACCGTCCAGCCACGTTGATCTACGCGCGCGTTCGGGGAACCTGCAGACAACGGAAAACCCCACGAGACAAAAAACAACAACCTACAAATTGATTAAAAAATATATCTCTCTCTCGCCAGCAGCTAAACGACCTTGCAGCTTTATTGCCGAGTCGAGTCGAGGCTTTTATAGTTTGCTCAAATACCTACACACACACAACGGATTAAGTTGTGTGTGCGCGGGCTGAGCAAAGTCCACTGAAGTCAGTGTAGCGTTGTAGTAATGCGTTGCATTGAATAAACATGAGATCACAGCAGCTGCAGAATGGGACGATCTCTCGCTCTCTCTGGTCGCACATAGATCAATCGTTCAAGAATCACCTTCACAAGGCTGACGGATTGACCGCGCACACAGGTGAAGCACAATTAAGCTGCATTTCTAATCCCCTTGAACGATGGTCACCGCGGAGGACGAACTCGCCGCTCCGAGAGAAGATTGACTGTTCAAAGAACGAACGAAAAACAGCTCAATTACTGGTGATTAAATCGTGCAAACGTAATTTCACACTTTTTTCACCTGAATTCTAGCACGGAAAAATGAAGCAAAGTGTTTGTCACTGCTGTTGACTCGCGAAAGCCACGCCACAGTCAGGAGTTGGTAAACAATCATTAAATCCCATAACGGCGAGAGAAACGCGTTAGTCATTCCTCGAACTAGGTAATAGAGTCACTGTATGTACAACCGTAATCAAGTCTGCGCTATTGCCACTGTAGGAGGACGATGCGGCTAGGTGTCACGGAATGTCACGAAGACGGGTCAAGGTTGGAAAATTACCCATCGTCAATAATGGCATTTGGTCTCTCGAGAGGGATTTTCACCACTTAAGGTGTTATGTTGCAGGTTCAAATTTGGGTAATATTGACACCGTCCAAACAACCTTTGCTCAATGTCGACTGATGTATTCTGACTAAACTGTTTGATAATTGAATCACAAATTAATCAAATTTACCAACTTTGATGTTCTTGGTAAATAGTGGCCAGAAGCCTTGTAAAACTTTGACTCTTAAAGATCTTTTAAAATATCTGAAGATCACCAATCATACCTAGGTTCTGAAAGAGATGTGTGAAGAATCAGCGTTTTTTTTTTTTTTTTTTTTTTTTTGATCCAATAGTAATTAGATTGTTTAATAATTTTCTATAAAATAATAAAAATCTAGGTTTTTTAAAAGATCCAATACGCAATTTCTTGTTTCTAGAAATGTTTTTCTCGGATTGACATCATTTCAAGATTGCTCTTTAAAATATAGGTAAACATTGAGGTAAAGCTTGACAGTCAGAAATCACGAAAATCACATCATATTCAAACTACATTTTTGTTGAAAATATTCCGAGAAAAATATTTATTTTTTAATTAAAATTTCGGCTGCAACCTAATTTTGATTACATTCAATGGTTTTTAACAAAAGTTGTAACTGTTAAATTTTAACAATTTTTATAGGGCTTTTATCAGTTTCATTTAATATACCCTTTTCAACCCAAGTCAAAGTCTGAAAAGAGGCAAACAACTAAATATAGAATTAGTTTTATTTATTTAGACAAGCTTCTATCAACACTTTGTGAAACATCTAAAAATTAAAGTGAATTATCGTATGTTTTGGAAGATTCTGTCACAAGTCATTAAAATAATAAATGTTTTTACCGATCAATTTATCAGAAACATTTTTATTTGTAAATGTGGTTTAAAGCATACAAGCAGACAAACATTTAGTCTTTATACCTACAACATAGCAATTCTCTGAGGCTTCGGACAACGATTCTTTTTCACATTTTTGTAATGAATCAATGTGTGTTCATTTCGATTAGCAATGCTCTAGTTTCGCATCATCCATACAAAACGGTTATTGACATATTCTAAAATTTGTATCTTAGAACGAATCAGCAAAAAAAATTATACACTCTAAAAAAATATCATTTTTGGACATTTCACACCAAAAAAATAATTGCCCATAGTTATCATTTTGGAGTTTTTTTTTTTAATCTCATTTTTGGATATGTTTACGATGACAAAAAATTCATCTTTTGAGTTATGACACAAGTTGGTTAATATTCCAATTTGTAGTATTTTCCAAAAAAATCAAGATGTCAAGATGGTGAAATAAGTCAAAATAATGTAAAGAAATGAAATTATAGTGAAATTTTTCGCTTTTCGGATATTTTTTTTTAAATAAACACTAACATTTGTTACGATCGAAATATGAGTTTTTGGGTCTTTTCAAAAGTTAAGGTTAATTAAAAAAAAAAGATATATGAGTTCAATTTATGACAAAGCTCAAAAGATGCGATTTTTGTCATGTACTGCCCACCATTGAAAAAACGGCTAATATCCACTATTGGCAAAAACGAGATATTAGCACCAGGTGGTAGAGGACGTTCCAACGCATCTTCTGGAACTTGATTTTTACTGAAATGGTGTCTAGACTTGGCTGCCGATGCGAAAAACCAAACGGCTAATATGCCACTCTTATGGGAAATTACCTTGACGGAGATTTTGTGACAAACACCTAAACGCGTTTTTCTCGGAATACTTGATTTGGCATAATAGCCGAATTTTCAATTATGGGCAGTGTAAAGCATCCAAAAATGATAATTTTCAAAAATTGGTTCAATTAATACAAATTATTTAATTTAAACAATTATAGTGCTTTGTTTTTTTTTTTTGCAAATTTTCCGCAACCTACAATTTTGACGAAAACACCAAATCGAGCAGCTCCATATAGATTTTTAAATATTTTTTTTTAATATTTTAAATTTCAACAAAAAAAATGTGAAAAATGATGCAAAACGACTTTTTTGGTCACCAAAAAATACAAATAAAAATCAAAAAAATTGCTGCTTCTTGAGAGAATTGCTCTCCAAGAAGATTTTGCACAACATTTTTTAAGTTTAGAATATTTATCAGACTCGTTACGTTGTCGTTTAAGTTACTTAAGGATCATTCTATTTATCATTAATGAAATAGTTGTTTGTTTAAAATACATTTTCTTTTCCAACTTTTTTTTAAACATATTATTGAACACATCACGATTCTTTTGATAAATGAAATTTCGATTCATATTTTGAATAAATTTGATTGGGACCAAAAATAAGCTTGAATTCTTCAGGACCCTATTGAACGAAAGACATTCTCCATTTAGATTTAAATTTCAGCCGCTTGGAATTTCGCATCGGCAGCCAAAACTATAAAATATTTCAGTGAAATTAAAGTTCCAGAGGTTGCTTTGGGCCATTCTTTACCTTTTGGAGTGATAATCTTTATCATACATGGGCAGATCACCAGAGACAACTATTGAATTTACGAGCGAATTTTATATGTTCTCCATTATGATGACACTTTATCATTGCAATTTTATCTGCAATATCAAGCCTTCAATGACTTAAACATAAAAGTAACACACTCTTCTCTCCTGAAAAAAATAATAATTAATTTGCTTCCTCTGTTCATAAATTACACTTAATTAAAATTTCGCTTGCATATTCCAAACAGCACACCATTATCGAGCAATATATCAAACGAACACAAGCCTGATTACCAACTAAGCCACACAAACACACACACGATCACGAAGCAGGATTTTATCTAATCCGCCTCACTAGCGCGAGTAGTCGTCTGTCTAGCCGTAGTCCGTAGAACCAGCCGCGTGTAAGTGAGAAGAAAACATGCCCCTCACAAAGAACCGGTCCTATGCAGTTTCAGCTGCACAGCTTCGTCGGACTATTTTTAGATCAGATCGGGATGTTTTTGTTGAACCCCTTTCCCTGCGTCCCTCCCACTACACAGCCGGTAGACAAGCCCGCAATCAGTCGCGCCAGATTTTAGAGCCGATCGAGTCTCGCGTGATCCTGACTTGGTTGGCGTTTTTGCTGCTTGTTTGCATGCTCGAAATGCGTGCAGTTGTTCAGAACACACACACCATGGGTACGAGCACAGACATCCATCACTCGGTTTACCTTCGGGGGGAGAGTGTATCGGGTGTTCTTGGCATGATGAACGCGAACTCAACTCTTGAAAAGCTAATGATAGTGTACGATCAAGGAAGTTTTTTCGCGCAAGAGTTTGAAGTATGTTGTTGAAGTTGCGGCGTGCGTTCCGGTGTTCGTGAGATGTCAGTTATCGCACCTCTACCTGTAAAAAGCGGTTGATACTCGGTTGATACGGTGAATTTTCTAGAATCTGATATGAATTCAATCCTCGCGAATAAAGTGAGTGTCAATAAACCTGCTTTACATGCGGCGACCGAGTGAGCGCGCTTAGCAACAGTTCTTCAAGCAATCCCATAGAACTGACCTTTTCGAAGTCGCGAGCCACACAAACAAAGAAGGAGGAAACCGACTCACCGACGACGACGACCACCAAGTTGAGGTGGCAACAATCCAAATCGATTACGATTCGAAGACACATCACAAAGTAAAAAAACCGCTGAATTCCTTTGAGCTGTGTTTTGGAAAAAGATTTCATGGATATTTTCAATTGTTACTAGATCAGATGGTAGAGTCGCTAGTCCAGTTTTGGAATTCTTGAATAACCCACCGTTACAAACAAGCATCCGTTTATTTTGGCTCGATTTGCTCACCTCGATTACCCGACCTAGCTTGCAATTACCTTGGCCAAAAATTGTCAAACCCCTCGTCCACCTCCCCACCGGTGACGGCTCATTTCACTTGCGAAAATTGTCATCGGGGATGGTTGAAGGGAGCGGACCGCGACCGCGCAAAGTGGCGTTGGCTTAAGCCAACTTGTTGTTCAGATTCGTGTTGCCAGGCGCCGCCGTTGGATTGGTGGGGACGACCAGGGGAAGGACACTCTGCCGCGGTGACGATAACCGGCTTGACAATGTCGAGTTTGCGTGTGTTTGTGTGTGTGCAATTCACGTATGCAGATAAGGGCAAGAGCTTAAGCACTTTGCAATTTATCTTTCTACTCGCTGAGCTTAAAAAAAGAATCTGCCGACGTTTTGTGTTGATACACAAGAAAGAAATGTGATGCACTCGTGAAGGACTTTCCGGCTTTTTTCTACTTTCGGTATTTTTCAAAACCTTTCATTTGTTTTTAAAGATTGCCTTAACAAACAAGCTCTCTACTGATAGATTATCAAATTGATAGACAAACTATACAATGAATAAACAAAACAATATTTGATTTCACACGGTACATCGAATTGATAAGGCAACGTGCAAACATTTTCTATTAGTCTGGAATAGGTTTTTAGAATGACTAACTTGTTATTAACTTTAAAACATAATTTTATATTCATCCAAAGCTGTTGAAAACGTATTTCAATGCGATTAAAAATATATTTTGCAAAACTTATATACAAAATTCATAAATATTATAAATCTATATATATAAAAAATTTCGACGGTTTTGTTCGAACGCGAATCAGTTCAATACGGAGCGTCGGATCGAGGTGCTCTTTGTTGCGTTGGGTTCGTATAAGTCCAAGGAAGGTTTATACGCTAACTAATTGACACTTTGGCCACTCTGGAACCGATTCCGGAGCATCGGCAAATTGTATGGAAAAAGTTACGTAAAATCAAATTTCGATCACAGGAGGCTGAAGCCAAAAACGTCAACAAACGAAGGCAGAACGAAGTTTGTCGGGTTAGGCTTGTATTTAATAAATATTTAGCATACATTATGAAAATACTTCAGCAAGCTCAATAGATTTTTCTGGTAATTAAAAAACAGGAAATAAATTTTACAATACAACATCGAACAAATCTTACTAAGTTGTCGACATTTTACTCATTTTTCATTGTTTGTTAAGTTGTACTTAGAAAAATGAAATTGTCTGACTTTTTAATTCTAAATTAAAAAAACGGACATATTTAAAAATATGTTCAAATCAAAGTGCAAAAAAAAGAAATGCTTTATAATTTTAATTATCTGTAAGATTATTTCTTAACATCTGATACTTTATGCATACATCAACTTTTATGTAAAAAAAACATTTTCTGTACAACCCAAATGCATGTCTTGCGGTATTTTATTGTAATTTTAGTGTTTTACAAAAAAAAATTCTTCAATAAAGCGAAAATGCATACACAATTTTGCATCATTTCATACCTTTATTGTGAATTATGAATTTGGAGTATTCGAAAAAATGCGGCCTATTATCAAATTTATTGTGTTGAAAAAAAAATACAGCGAAAATACATTCACAACTTTGTTTTGTTTGATACCATACTAATTATTACAAAATTTGAGTATTTGCGCAATAATATGATATTTTATGAAATTTAAGTATTTTACAAAAAAAAAGTTACTTAATCCACCCTTAGGTGGTTGGTGCCTTCCTCACATTTAAAGGGTGCTATCCAAAATAGACACAAAAGGCGGTGTTTTTCAGTGTTTTATCAATTTGACTCATTATTCATACCACTAGATTGGGTAGTCAGATCTTCATATTGCAGGGCACATATGTGCTTACAACTTATGATAGGGTAGTCAGATCTCCAATCCAATCCGTGCTCTTTGAAAAGGTCTTTTGATTACCTATCCAACGATAGGTCGCATGAGAGATCCGGACAACGTTTCCATCAAAATATCTGAGATCATGCCTCCAAAAGGTCCATAAATAACACTTATGTGGTTATAACTTTTGATAGGGTTGTCAGATCTACAATATCTTGGACGCGTTGGAAAGGTCTTTCAAATACCTTTCTGAAAATGCATAACATGACGGGTTTTCTTACAAAAACCACCCTTTTTACAATCTTCCGAAATAAAGTCAAAATCGTTTTTTTTTTAGCATTAATTTTGAAGTTCTTACCTAAACTGCATAATTTTTAATAGATAAGTCGCCTAAGACGGATCGAATGAGGCCAAAACAAACAAAATCGGTTTAGCCAATCTCGAGATAATCGAGTGACAATTTTTTGATCAACATCCCACCACACACACAGACATTTGCTCAGAATTTGATTCTGAGTCGATAGGTATACATGAAGGATCTAGGAGCATACTAAATTTTGTTTATTTTTATACCAACCATATGAAAATGCACAAAAAAATCGTTTCGTTTGATACCAATGTTGCACATTATAAAAACTAGTTCCAGCGAAACTGTTGAAACAGTTTTGATAACCATGAATGAAATTAATGTCCTAATGAATTTTAAAAAGATAGCAAAAAGGTGTTTTTTATCAATAACATTGAACCTGACGCTTAAGTTATGCATCTTTCCAAGTTGTTTAAAAACATGTTAATGAAACTCAAACATAAGTTTTGATGAGAAAACTCAAAAGATTTCAGTTCATGCAAAATTCTAAGAATAAAATATTTACCGATAGCAAGTTTTTAAAAACAGTTTCTCTGACTCGTCAGTCGCCCAACAACCTCCAGGGTGAATTAGTGAGGTTCATTCAAGTTTTATCAAAATAATCTATAGCCTAGCCATGATGTGTTCTTACAATAATCGATTTGTACTAAACTTTCCAAAGGTCCTCGTCTCTAATGCCCCAAAAAGTTTAAACAAATTAAATATAAATTGAACAGTTTCAGGAAAATACTCGGCTTGTATGCTTGAACTAAAATAAAAAATAAAGAGAACATTGAAGTAACTTTGCAACAAGAGAAAAAAAACTATTTTAAACTAGACATTTTCTACATTTAGGACATTTCCAATGCCTTCTTGCGCCAATACCTTAAACAAACTTCACGGCCACAACCGCTCGGAAAACGTGACTGAAGCTTTCCTCCAAGTTCAACGATAGAAGAAGCAAAAGCACTCGACCTTCTCAACGAGAGTCTTCCCGCTGACCTTATCATTTTCAACCGGGCTCGATCCCACCAACGCCCATCCCATCAAGCCGAGCTACCTCATTTCTACGGCTTAAAATCTCATCGTAGTTTTATGACCACTCGTTACCGGCTCGGAAAAAAAAACACACATCCATTACGAGGAGGCAAAACCAGCGGTCGTCAAATCGACTGTTGACTGTTAAACACTGCCCCGCCCACATCTACCAACATCGAGTCTCGTGCAAACGTGGCCAACTCCCTGGAGGACTCTGGTTTGTTCCAATATTGATAAACGGAATAAGTGGTCGAACTCTGGACGCTCAAACTGACGACCTGTTTTGATCGTCCGATGCAGATCTTGGTTTGCACTGCACAAACAAAGCTCATCATCGTTTTGATGGCTGCGAAAACATTGTCGACCAATCAAATGGTGCAGGGCTCCTAAGCGCCGGCCGTGACGCACGCCCTGGAATCTGGCTCGAGCTAGTTTTTCCCCGCTCGACGAGGGGGTTGTTTTTCTCACCAGTGTGTCACTTTGCTGCGTCGAGTGCACTCGAAACTATCTAAGCACCGGGAAATGTTGCACACTGCTAAATTGCTGGGCGGGTAATAAATTCTTATCACTATTTCATTTATTGCGACGTTGTTAAACTTTTACTCGTAACAGTTTCGGCGAGTGTAGCTGACCGCTAGCGGATGATAGTTTGTGTGTTTATTTTAGGTTCAGAAATTGACGTCGCCGGAGAATGGCCACTAATCTCTATTGATTTTTCGCGCGAATCGCTGTCTGCCAATGTCAATTTGTTGAGGAAAAGCGCGGCGGATTACATTCGCCGACATTATATCATTTCTGGTGGGTTATGAAACTGCAACTTTCAGAAATGAACGCTGAAAAGTTATAAACAATAATCAATTCTGCTTAAACTACGCCACACACAACAGCGCCGAGTATCCTGTCACAATATTGTACGCTTTGCACTTTTCTGTAAACTATCATTTGTATGCAAGGGGAGTTGCATCCGGGCGTAGTCAACGCACTGTAATGTCATTTATTTATAGCTGGCTCCTGGTAATAAAAAAATATAAAAAGCAAAGCTGGGCTCAAAGTAGGCAGCAAGGCTAGTTTATTTTAAAATAAACAACGCTTTTTATGTAATTGACGATTATATGTCCTCCATCTAAGCGTTTTCACAAGGAATAATAAATAAATTCGAGTTTCAAGTAGTTTCGAGTAGGATTCTCGCAACCGTGAACGCCAAGGCTCAATAAAAGGTTAACTTACATCGATTGATCTTATTTCCCAGAAATCTATATTGAATTTTTCAAAAAAGTCAAACAATGTAAAGAAATCAATATCAGATAAACATTACAACCCTATTAGGCATCTCATATAAAAAGAAAACGATGTTTATTTATACTCTGAAACACAATCTACCCTTTTCTGCCAGGTGTTATTTATAAACAAAAAAAAACTGTCGACTCTTAATATAATTAGTAGCATCAACAAGCAAAGAGTAAAACTACTCTTCGTCTGCTCTCAGCAAACAAAATTCGTTTGGATCGTGGCACACCTCCGCTGTAAAATTACCCCACGGTTGAAATTGTTGCAGTTTATATTTAACTGTGCAAGTCAACAAAAACAAGGACTTATTTAAAAGTTGAGTCGTTTTTTAGAACCGCACAAAAACTAAGTTACTCAACCGTCAGCTCCAATTTAGTGAAAAAGCTGACCCATTTGCCTCCCCTTATCCAGAAAACTCGACATTTTACAGATAATTCTGAAAGTAATAACCATTTAACGAGAAATGAGCAATCACCATTTGATACAATGTCGGCAAACACTTCTTTTTCACGATAACGACCACTTTCGAAACCGCTTGTCGAACCGTGTAGATTTATGGTCGCAAATTGTGCCACCTCAGCCCCTTGCTTTCGTCCATCCTCCCCCTCCCCGCATAAAAAGACAGGTGAAAGGATCGACAAATTTGCGGTAGGGAAAATCGCACTGGCTCTAAAATGAGATAGTTATTAGTCGATTTCTCATTAGCACGATTAATGGGTGACGCCGCCGCCGCGACGGCGAGGGACAGGAAGTGTCCGCTGAAAACCAGATTTAGTTAGACAATCTATGCGGCTGTAGTCGGTTAATGCAACGAGCTTCTACTTGATAAACAGAGGTTGAGGGTTGTATTCAATGTTTAATGTTGCCTATGCAACTCTACGTTTTTAAAGTCATGTTTTTGTTAGGGTTTTGTCACAATTTGTTAAAAAAAATTTCACAGCATACACTCCAATAGTCAACATTATATTTTAGTTAATTTCCGGTCAGAATACTAAACTTATTAATTTTTTGGGTAAAAAAGCTATGGTTCCATTGTAAGAAGCCAGGCGTCTCCATGTAATCATTCTAAGTAAAGGAGATTCAATGGAGGCGCTTGGTTCTTTACAGTTTTGTACTGACTAAAAACGAACAAAAATGTAATTCTATCAATTGGACCGTGATGTGAAATCCCAGTGGTGAAAGGCCATCACTTACAAAATTTACTTGCAATATAAAGCTGTATAATACTCAATTTTAAAATATCGTAATACCTTGAAATATTTAATGGAGACGCGTGGTTGCTCAAATTAGTTAAAATTTTGTACATCTTTTCTGAGAACTGCATACCGGACTCCCCGCAGCATTCCACATATCTCAAGCTTTGCATGCAACTGCATCTCCTCGGGAAGATATTAATTAGGTCCCTCGAGTTGACTAATGGCCTCAGACCCGGGAAGATTCCTTCGCCAATAGAGTGAGGAAAAGTGTGCGGGGGTGGCTTTGGTACGTGAGTCAACGCTTTTTTTTCTCTCGACAACTTTCGATGTAAATTCCCTTGAGTGTTTACAAATTGCTGTCTTGGCTGAGCTACCACATACCACACCGCACTTGGAAAAAAGTGACAAGGTGTGACCTCAGCGCATACCTCGTTCCACCTGGATGCAGCTCGTGATGCCGTTCAGAACCAGGTTGGTCAAAGTTCTGCGATTTAAATCCATCAATTTCCGTTGGAATTTGTGATACCATTCACATGTGGCGCCAACCTAGTTGGTTGAAAAATGCATAATTAAACTGTGTGTGTGTGATTTTTTAAGGTTCATGTTGTCCATTAAAATGGCTTCGAGGCACGAACCGATTGTCGTGTTGTGTACCCGAGAACAAAGAAGTTTGCCGAATTTGGCCCTGGGCTGGAATCGCTTAGCATAATTTGGTTTTAATTGGCTTTGATTTCACCTGAAAATGGGTCAATTGCTTGAAATTGGGTCGCTCATGTTTATGTTCTCTCAACGCAAGCTCCAGCTACTTTTCTAGTTGAAAATGTCGTATGATCGCCTCATTGCAAAACGCTCACGCCATAGAAAGTTTGACGCTCGAACGAACGAAACAACAAATCAAAACACTGAGGTTCTGAATTCATTATCATGCATTTGCATTAGAGTTTACTGTCTTCGAATCGGATATTGTACGCCCAAGAAAAGGGTCAAGAGTTCAGCTCGGGGCTGACAGCCGTTTCGACGTTGGCGTAGGCTTATTTTTTTGTGAATGAGTTGCTGAATATCGAGGAAAATGAGTATTCAATTGGGGTTCGATTTTGTATGCAGCACGATTGACAGGAAACTAAACGCTATCGGAGATTTTGGCAGGAAACTAACGTAAACTTCCTTTCAATTATCTTCAAAAAATTGTGAGTAGTCCCGATTAACGTCAAATTTGTGGATCAATAAAACATTAAAAAACGGATATAATTGGAAACGACAGTAGGTTTTCATTAAAAATCGTCGCTGAAAAATCGTTCTAAATCCAAAAAAAAATCAAAAATCGGAGGATCGTTTTTATTAACGGAAATTTCTTTATGAAATATTTAATAAACGAAAATTGAAGTGTTGTCAAAACCAATACCTTACTTTAGTAAGAAAGGCAAAATTCTTAAAATGAATAAATTTCATATAATTTAACTCAATTTTGTACAAAAAAAAGAAGCTAATTCATATGGTTTCACCTCAAATCAACACCTTCTGTTGTGTCTACCTACTTTTTACCTCATGCATAAACTTTTTTAGCATCGGCACGTGGATTCAAGACAAAAAAAAACAAACTTCTTTCTTTCCTTCTTTGGTTTACGTTCGTCCAAAACGTGAGCTGCGTCCGGCGTCACGTTTGATTTACCGTAAACGATTGTTCCGAGTAAATTGTTACAATTTGTTTGCAGCATATCTGGTTTCGACTTACTATGCGGCAAAACAATTTCCGCTCCGTTCAACCTTCATTAAGCAAACTAATCGTACAGCGAAACTAGTTTAAATCGATGCTTTTGAGCGCAGGAAATTATAAGAAAATCTATTAAATTAATTAGCTACCAGGCTGTCGAAGAAAATTATCCCAGCCGAAAATTTCAAATCTATTTCAAATCACTTTTATTTTTAGCCGCGTGTGAACCACCCAGGCAACACAATCGTCATAACACAACCGCCTGTCAAATCACCAACTCGTTTATCATTTTCTCACCCTTTTCATTCGGCTCATTAACGAATCATTCGCAAAAGCTCTGCGAGCGCAATGGCAAAAAGCCCCTCTCGCCAGCGTATAATTAGATAATGTTCCCGCCCCAGCCTCACCCCAGGGGGGGTATGCAATCAATCCGGATCACCTGCTCGCGCGCCCCGGGTTGATACGTCACTTTGATCTTCAAAACCGCAAAACAGACGGCGACGCCGAGGTGATTATGCAATCAATCATCGTCATTGGCGCGCCGCCGCCTCCGTTGATGAATTTTTAGAAAATGATCGCGTTCTCTTCCCGCAGCCCGAAAATGTTGCCTAATTGTTCGTGAGAGTGCACTTGGCACATCTGCCCGTCACAATAGTGTCTCTCGAAATAGATTCGCGAAAGCACCAGAAATAAATTTGCTTAAATCTAGAAAGGCATTGTTTTTCCCCGAGATTCCCAACTTCCGTCAGAACCTGAATCTCCTAAAAGGTCAATTAGCACACGTTGGAGCACGCGTGAATCACGTCGTCGCGTTGAACCGGTGAGTGTAGATCACATTGCTAGAGTGTCGCGTGTACGAACGCCCTTGCCTCCAGGCCAGATGATTAAGGAAGGAGACTCTGTCTGTGTAGAACAAGTGCGAAACTTTCACGAGTCGGGCCTCCCTGTAGTCGGTTGGGTTTCTTTGTTGTTGAAGAGGTCTTCCTGTATTTGCGCTAGAATGAGCAGATTGTGTGTTTAATAAACATGTCGAAAACGTGACATGGTGAAGGTCTCTGCGTTGAAATTTGATAATTCTTAGTTAGAAAAGCTAGAAGTATTAGATTTTTTTAATTTTGACTAAGGATTCAATTTCTTGTATTTGTGGTTAGATAATTTTCATGTTTAGTATAAAAATTCATTACATTTATTTTTAATTTTATTACTTTTTTCAATAAATTACCGATTTCGGTGAAACTATGATCAATTCATTAGAATAGTTTGTTTTTATGCATATTACAACTGATTTTAGGTGAAATTTTATTCATTTTGTTAAATGGTTTAAACGACCTTAACTTATGAATTTGTTTCAACTAAAGAAAACGATAAAAATATATTGTTCAGAAATAAATACCACATGTTAAACTTAGTCAAATTTTGTACCGATCAACCCATAGGTACACGAGGTTGGAGCTGGCGAAAAAACAAAATGTTCATACATAAATTACTTATTTAAATTGCTAATAACTTTGCACTCTAGTTTTCTAGAACAGAAGGAATTAAGTTTTAATATTATTTAAGATTTTGTAGAACATCATTCCAAAATAATTTAAAGCTCAATCGTTGTATAAAAACATTCGCAAAAAAACAAGTATTTTTTTATATTTAATAAATATTGCAAAATTCGCTACACACAAATACAATTTTCGTACAATCGCTTCGCAAAATCTTTCAATAATTTGTTTTAATTCAAATAATAAAAGAATCAAATCGATGCCTCTGTGCTCTCTTATGCTAACTAGATAGGAAAACCAGCAAGCTTAGTCAAGAGAGCACAGAGGCATCGAAATAATAAAAAAAGGCTTTGAAATGAGCCAACCTTTAACAAAAAAAAAATACGTTTCAAATGTTTTCTGTTCATCGCAGTTTGAAAAAACTATGTTGTTGTTTATTTATTAACGTGACCTTAACCTAGAGAGTCACTAGAAAAAAAAAACTATGAAAGTGATAAAAATCTTTGGAAAAACATACTGAACTTACTTTAATCTTCAAATCATAAATATTTATCGCTCCATATCTGTGCAATTCTCTACGAAAAGATTATTAATTTCAAAATTTATTTTTTTGAATTTTTGGCTTTGGCTGAAACTGCCCCTTGTTTGCACAAAGAAGACATTTTACATCACCTGTTTGACCGTATCAGTTTCCATACAAATATGGCAGCGGTACATACAAAAATGATAAGAGAAAATTCCAAAATCTGCATCTCTTGACATTTTTTTTATCGATTTGGCAAAAAAAATTAAAAATTGTAATTACAAGCCTAGGTTTCAACATTTGGATGAAAAAAGTGTTTTAAATGCATTTTACAGGCGTACAGTTGCTTTCCAATCATTAGTTTTGAAAATATCGAGGTATTGCGGAATTTTTTTTCGCAAAAAAAAAACTTTTCGTGGGACTGTACATTGGTATTTCATGAAAATTTAAAATGTTTTCAAAGGAGTTCAAACATGCTAAATATGATTATAAACGCGGGAAAATGCATTTCAACTGGTTTTCAGTTGATTAAACTTTAATTTTCATTAAAAAGTTTATCGAAAAAAAAAATGTTTGCCCCCTGTTTATTCAGGCCAACTCTGAAGGGGGGGGGGCGACATAAACGTTGAAAAATATTTGCAACGGCCTTATTTGATTTTAATTTGAATGTAAAACCTAATTTTCAAATAAAAAGTACTTTATTAAAATTTTGATAAAATCCATTGTTTTCATGTTTTTTAAAAAAAAAGCAGTTTCTCAATTGTTAAGAATTGTGCCCATTTTCGCAAATTCATTGAACAAATATTTTAGAAAATCAGCGATAATATTTTTATTTTGTTTTTTTAAACTTTGCTAATACGGTCTATGGTTTCTGAGAAATGGCCATGCAAAGACAAAGAAAATCGGAAAAATGATATTTTACCAGTGTTTCCCAATTAGCCCAATCACCGATATCTTGAGAAGTAATGGTCCGATTTTCAACATAAAAATAAAATCATTTTTAAATTTCATGATCTCCTTATCAAAAAGTATTTTGAGAAATTCTGAAATTTTAAAACTTTTATTCTTATGAAAAAAACCTCAAACTCAAATTGGCAACCTTACTTTTTCATTCCTTAATATTATCAGTTTATGGAATATCCTTCTACATATCTAAACTTTACTTTGAAATAAACGCAGTAAAATCTTTTACAAATTGAAATTAAGTTTTCATTTGTACATTTATACTACAAAATTCAAGCTTTTTGATATTTATATACTTCATTTTTCAATTAAATGACTGATCCAGGAAAATATTTGTAATGGACCATCCATAAACCACGTGGCCATTTTTTGAAAATCTCAATTGTGATAATCTTTTCGTATGCTTTTTTTTATTTAAGCATACAACATATTTATTCAATATTTCACACAGTAATTGAACAATTTCCAAGAGTAACATATCAAAACTTAAAAGGCTTATGTTATTTTTTTTTAAATTGTATGACTGAGGTGATTTAAATTTCTGATGTTCAAAAGAATGCGCTTTCTTGCCCTCCCAAATTCAAAACAATGCCCAGAATCATCCACAATCGTCGTGCAATGGCCCCACCAAGCCACCGGGTGTAACGATTTGCAATCACTCAACTATGCACTGCTCATGAAAAAGAAAAATCTCCCTCATCTTCACCATCATTGCATCTTCATCGTCTTGACTCCGCGTCTGAATCACTAAATTTATTTGCAAGTGTGTGTTGGTGCGTCGCGTCGATCGTACGTTTTTATTATGATGATTATTTTCATTTTTATACCGCACATACCATCTTAGCGCCATCCACATTCTTCGTCTACTCGGTGGAGCGAGTAAAATGCACTTGCCCCAACACACACACACACACAGACAGATATTAAAATCGCGATGACGACGTCGCGACCTAGCCATTAGTACTAGTGTGTAAAGCTTGCGAGTGGTTGATGTAGGGGGGGGGGGAAAGGGGGTTAGTTGGGCCCCCCCATTTTGGCGCTCGCTCCCTCTCTCGGTATTCGCAGCTTGCTAGTTTGAAAGAGAGCGAGAGAAAAGAGAGGCTTGTGCGGTCCATTCATCAATTCTACTACAATCATCGCGGCGCGCGCGCCAAGTCCGACTTTGAGCAGGGTTGTTTTGGTAGTAGTCACATGGCGGAATTCCTGCCCCGACGACGTCGGTATTAGTCGACGCCGCCGCCATTTGCGTGGTCCATGTCGTAGTGTCGGCTCAAAGTACACGTCGTCGTCGTTCTCACTCACAAACTCACTCAGCAAGCACGGCTCTTTCTCATTTGGTATTTTTTCTCGGTTTTCATTCCGCAACAGGCGATGGTCACAAGCAGTTACGTGTCGGACAGTTGTGCACCCAGATCGGAACGCTAACCATGGCCGTAGCCTACCGCACCAAGATGACAATCTCGCCCACGCAAACCGGACGCGACAACACCATCATGCTGAAGAGTGACCACTTCTTGAAGGACATCAGCCCGAAGCACATCCGGTACAATTACAACAAGAAAAAGTAAGTCAGAACTTCCGCCCGACGGCGGCGCGGTGGTTGGCGCCAAATTCAGAACCGAACCCCTCTCGGGCGACATCTCTACGTGGCAAGCTGCACAGTGTGTTTAAAGAATGATAATTTATGAAGAATCAAGTGTGAAACGCGCCATTGACGCACGCGATGAGAACGTCCGTTTTCGGCAATTCCTTGGAATAACAGAGTGTGCCATGAAGACGACCAACACAGCCAAAAAATGTGCCAAATCATTCGGGTTTTTTGCTGATAAAGCAGCAAAAGGTGATAACAATTACCCCCTCGTGATGTCCTGACGTCTGTAAAAGTGGGCAAGTGGGCGACCCCTTGCCAAAAAAAGAGACTTCACAATCTCAGTGGTTTAAGCTGCGTGTCTAAAATTAAACATTTTACGCCCATCTAGACGAAACAAGTGAAAAGACAAACAATGATTTTTTAATGGGTGACATTTTCAAAAAACGAGTTTGGTTGTGACATTCCCCCCCCAGAAATAATAATATTTCTCGCAAAAGTGACACGGTGTTGGTGACCGGTTTTGTTGAATGTGTGTCGGTGTGAGCCCGAAAGTCACGTCCGTCTTCAAAAAAAAAACGGTTTGTGCAACCATTATTGTGGAGCGGTTTGCTGAATTCAATTAAAGTTGAGTTTGGGACGATATCGCGTGCACGAGCGTTTTCCAGATGTGATTGCGCTGCCGAAATTGTGCATGTTGTTGGTCTTTCCGAGAAAGCACGCTCTCAAGATAACAAATCGAGAAGAAACATTTGAAAAAGTGAGCAAATAACATTCGGAAATGATTCTGGGAAGCAATACATTTTTGTTTATTCTGAAAAGAGCTACTTTCCAGGAATCAAATTTATTTACAAAATTATAAATGCGCCTTTTCTAGATGTTGGCACCGACGTTGGAATCACATGACCTCGTAGATATACCAGTGATTCTGGAGAATTCTCGTGAGTCACGATGAGATAAGAACGACTTTATGGCTTATGTCATTCATGGTGAATTGAGCTGAGAATCTTCAGCATTTGAAATTCATTAGCTCTCCCCTTTTCTAACAGTGTACAGTTGAGTGTTGAGTTGACACTGCAAAGGTCGAGAGTTCAAATCTTTTATTTGGTGGGTTCTTGAAATAAATTGCTTTTGAGGCAGAGTACAGTCATCGCACAAATTTGAAACACGGCATTCTAGTATATTGCGTGTACTTTGCACCCAATTACTGAACTGTAGCAACTTTGTTAGTTGATAATGTTTTCTTTTGATCTAAAAAATGTATTAAAATCTGTTCATTCCACTTTTATGGGATGACTATTCTACTCGATTGTGTTTCCCTATCCAACGGAAATTGAAATACAACTACAAATATTTGCCTTGATTTAAGGCATTATAAAACCACTTAAATTAGAACTGGATGGCAAACTTTATTCATGTCATTGAGATAAGAAAATCACAAAATCATTCATTGAATTAAATATTTGTAGGGCAATTCTCTAACTATTGACAAAAATCAGATTGCTTAGTGAGAAAATGTAAATTTTCAGCCAACCTATAATCACAAAAAGACAATTTTAAGAACCATTCGAAATATTTTTTTTTTATTTTTCGATTCAATTTAGTAAAGAATAAATGTATTGACGTGATGCGAGCAAGGGCGTCTATACGAAGTGTCTCTACACTCGCTACAAATTGCCGGTGCTTGGGGAAGGGAAAGGGAACCTATTTTATTTTATACACCGTTATTTGTAGAATTGAATTGTTCACCTGGCGCTCACATTCGATTCCAGGTCCAAGTTGCCTGCGGGTATGGAGATCATAGATAAATACAATTTAGTTGATAATAAATAAAATCTTTTGAGAATTGAGGATGATTTTACGCATTTTTGTAAAAAGTAATATATGGAAAATTTCATTGGAAATTCTGCCAAAACAATTCGATGCGATTCGAGTGGTCCAATCTGAAAATGGGTGGAAATGCGTTTTTGATGATTTGACATGATTTTTCGGTCAAAAAACATTAATCGAACTAAAAGCACCATGTTTCTCCATTGAAACGATCCCATCCCAGTGCAATTTGCTGGAGACACATAACGTCATGATTCGAATTCCCGGACGCTTCGAAACCCGGACACTTCAACTTGTTTTATCAATTGTTTGGATATAAGTTCGCATTATAAATGTCAAAACTGTGTTATTTGATGAATTCTAACATCAACATTCTTCTAAAGTTAGTTTGAACGCTGTAGTTAATGCCAAAACAATTAAATAAAATAAAATTATAAGTTTACCAAAAATGCGAAACATTTCAACTGAAATATTTCATAGGCGTTCGAAGCACCGGGAAGGCAAAGCAGAAATTTATGGTTTCGACTTCCTTAAATTCTAGCAAATTTGTATATAACTTATCGATTGTTTTGATGTTAACAGCTTATTTGTGACCTAAAGAATGCCATTCACTATCATTTCAGTCCAAATTTGTGCGATTCATAAGCAAAATCAAGTGTCCGGAATTCGAAGGAAAAGTGTCCGGATTTCGAATCAGCTTTTATCAGTGTCCGGGATTCGAAGCACAACAAGTGATTTTAATTTTTAAATTCTGATGAAAAATTGTTAGAAAAAACATATTTTGCATGGATTCTCTTAAAACTGACTGTTTATACTAAATCCTGATGATATTTCTACATTTCCAACTTATTACATGATTTTTTTCCAGCTATAACAAAATTAATATGCTACTAAGTGTCCGGATTTCGAATCATGACGTTAGTGCTTTATGTTTAATCAGTGTACGGAATTCCATTTTTTTTCTTTTCAAAAAATCGGCTCTCATAATCCTGCAAAGGTTTCACTTTTGGGGCAATGACTTTCAGTGATGGTTCTGAATTCAGATTCCAGAAATAGTAAATTGAAATGAAAAAATAATCACTATATGTAAAATGCTTCTACAAACATCACAGGGTTCGCTCAAAAATTAAGTACATGAATACGGGGAGGGGGGGGGCCTGAGGTTTGTGGCAGCCCATGTTGAAGGTATAGGAAAAATGCTTGACAGGGGGGAGGGGGGGTCTGAAATCCCGATAATCTCTGGACGTAATATTTGAACACCAAGAAAACAATTTTTTTTTTCAAACATGGCCGCCAAATGGCCGATCGGGAATGATGCCTTCCAGAGCCCTAATAGATATTCATCACTTTTGAATATTTTACTTAAAACATTATGAAAAATCATGGAAAAACATTTTCAGCCTTCTGTTCAGTCATCAATGTTGTCTTGATATTTTTCAAAAGAAGCCCAACCTTTATTTTGCAACCTGGTGAGTTTCATTGATTTTTTCGCAAACCGTAAATAAAACTCATTTATTTTAAATCGCCAAACAAAAAAAAACACGGGTCTGATTATATTGGTCAAGGAACTCCTAAACCTTTTTTTAATTAAATTGGAACACTTTTGATCTGGATCATGCTGGTTTGACGTGGAATCGCTGAAGTATCAATTATTTCCAGCAAAAAAAAATTAAAATTTTGATAAAATATTATAATATTAAAGAATCAATCTCGAAATGACCGGGAGTATATTCTCCAAAGTTCATTCTCGAAAAATTAAACACAAACAAGTGTCAATATCGAGAATCGCACCCGAGATTATTGACATGTTTAATCTATTACAGTATATATAATATTTAAATCATTCATATCAATTTCAACTAAATAAAGTCATTAGGAAATTGTTTTGACCTGGTAGCATGCTCTCAGATATCTTATCAAACTTATTTCAAACGTAAATTTTGCTGTAGCTGGTATTTATAACAGTCTTTCATAAGATAACCCAATGTTTTTAACAACTTGATAACATTTGTAGATAACAAAAGGTAAGAAATTGAACAATGCTTGCATTTCGAAACCAAAAATTTCCCAACCAATAGAAGACCTGCTCCGTAGGTTATCCCACCAAAAACAAAACAACTCCTGTGTTTTCATTGCCATCCGACCTCGAGAGCGGCTCCAAATTACGTTCGAATCGTTTGCATTGTCTATACGGCCAAGACGTAACAGCATTGCTTTATCATCGACCTTTCCCTTCTTCCCAGCCTATCACCCACTATCACTACTGATGCTTTCACTGAAATTACGCAGTGGATCGAAAGAAGCCATCTTTTTTGTCGTTTTTAGCTCGATTATCCCACACGCAATTGGGTACCATCGCGTAATAAGAGCGATCTCTATTTTTATCTCATCACAGTTTGTGATGGTCTTCCCCGGCCAGATCAAAGTTGGCTAATTTTGACGCACGTGGCAGTCAAATAATTACCAAAGTTTGATTGAGTTCCATACTTCGTGGAAGGTGGAGAACTGCGTCCCACCTTGTTTTTTTTTTTGTCAATTTTCCCTTCACCTGAGAGCAAAAGGTTGCCCGTTTTTCTGCGTTCTGGCGATACTTTCAACATCTGGCACGAGTAATGGGGGACCGCCACACTCTGAAAGATGAGACGCCCACACTCTCGACTTTCTATAAACCAAACGCCCCCCCGTTGGATATTTTTTGTGTGTTTTTTACCAGCGCCAAGAAAGATTGCTTACAAGTCACTACTGTGACCACGATCGGATTACCGCCGGCGCGACGACGATGTAACAGAGTGTATTTGGTCGATGATCGCAAAGTTGTCCTACGTGAAATTTGGTAATTTTTTGGGTTTGTTGGGATCCAATAACTCCATTTTTTTATGAGGTTTAAAAAACTGGAAATTTGTAGGTTTCAGCCAAATCGTAAAAATGCATTTCTTAACCTGACACATTAGACTGTTCCAGCAAAAATACACATCAAACGTTTAGCTCATTCTTTCAGCACAAAGCGAAAGAGGGAAAATCGCCACTCGTTTAAGAACAACACGTTGCGTTTAATCGCGTGTTCGGACCATCTGGACTCAAGTTTCAGTTTTCGTTGCACAATGGACTGGAGCTGCAAATGAGCAGTTGAGGGCGCCCACACGCGTTTGTCACACAATTTTCCCCACACAATTTCCAGTCCCAGACTTGAGCAGCGGATGCTGGCTTGATTTGGTATGATTCCAGTTTGCCTCTTGAAATTTTTATGTGTGGGACGCTAGTCAGCTTAAGAGATCCATTCCACCTTCTTTGGCTCTACGTTCGTTGATGGACTGGATTTGGGTTTAATGTGGGCACCTGAATTTATGGGAAAAGTATTATTTATGGCTGTTGGGGAGTAAGACGTGTGGGAAATTGCGAATCATGCAACACCACTTCGTTATTATGCGCTGATTGCGTGGGGGAAAGTAACTAAAGTGGGATTAAACGTTGTTCTTGGAGCGAATTAGTGTATCTAATTATCTCTGAAACGTGTGAGAAAATCTTTGACAAGTTTAGATGAATGAAAATGCTGGAATAATGATCTAGTTCAAACATATTAAATTACATAGAAAATTGTTATTAAAATTAGATTTCAACGCAAGTACGCTGTCACAACCTCAACCAGAGCTCTTTGATCGGCATCGATTTCGCAACATCCCTGTCAGCGTGCAGCGTGGACACTTGCGTAACTTCCCCGACCAGTCAGCAGAGACTAGACGCCACTTGGAAATTCCTCCGAGCATGTCAACGTAACCACGTTATTCTAATCGTCGCCGGTCTGTAATCTTTTTTTTTGCCGCAACAATTTTCCACCAAGCCAAGTTATCAGTTATGTTGTCGGCGAAGAAAAAGTTGACGATGCCAATTAAGTGCAACGGCCATGGCGTCACCTTTTGGCTTTATGATTATCAGCCCCTGAGGTTTACCTTTAAACTATCGTCGTCACCTCTCGCCCTGGTGAAGGACAATGGACGGGGGACAATTTTGCATGCCGAGGCAGATTTAGATTGAAAATGCATTCGAGCTGCAAACTATATGGGATGATCTAAGAGGAGAGCGAGAGATGCAATTGATTATTCAACCTCCCGGTTGATTGAACCGAGATGAACTCTGTGCTAGGTTCGGGAACTCTGCTACAAAGTTATGATTTGTTGTTTGATTAGGGTTTCCTGGGTGAAGGCAAATTAAATCACTATTAGTTAACTACGTCAATCGACATTTTTCAAGAAAAAAATACCGTTAAAGCCGTGCTCATACTTTTCTGGTGTTATCATAAAATAAAACCACATTACTGGGGTTCCAGATCATTGAACACAATACTTGGACTCATTTGGTCATTCAGATACTTATCGAATATTGTACAAAATAATCTGGCGTTGAGGCGTTGTTATTAAAAATTCAACTTAGGTCACGATTTTCCAAGGCCTCGATTATCCTAATTTGCTCCTAATGCTAGTGGCATATCCTTTGGTAAATTTGGTTACAGTCAATTAACATCTCAAATTAACAAATTTTGGTTTGCTGATTTCTAATTGTTTGTTATGAAGAAGAAAATAAAAAACTTCAGTTAACAAACAATTAGAAATCAGCGAACCAAAATATGTAAAATTTTAGTTGGTAATTTCCTGTAAGCAAATTTACCCAAGGATGACCTGGAGACCAGACTCGATTTTTTTCGAAAGTCATCGGTAAAAAATCATTCCGGATCGAATCACAAAAAACATGTTTTCGTTGTTTAAAATTGGGTCGTCGAGCTCAAAAGTTACCCCGAAATGCTTTAAGTGTTTTGGAAATTTTAAATCCAGGATTGTGGCAAAAATGGCGGTGATGAAGTATTGAAAAAAATAATTTCTAGAGGTTTTGTTCGAGAAGTTCCTATAAGCTTTGTGATTTTTTTTTGTTTATCAAATAAAAAAAAGGTAAGCTGAGGAGAATCCCTAAGCTTCCCATTTAAAAAAAAAATCTTGATTTGGTAATGGCAACCAACATCTTAAATTTGACTTATTGGGTCGCAGAATTAGAAATTTATGTCGAAAGTACGGAAATTAAAATTATGAAAAAAATTTTTTGCCAATGATTCAATTATCCAAAATTCTTAAGAAAATTCGGATAATTAAGGTAAAATTTGAAAGAAGTCATTGGATAAACAAGTCTTAAATGTACCAACAAATGATTGAGCTTAATTTTTTCTTAGTAGAACATCTAAAGTACATTACCAAACTTTCTGTAGAGCTAGTTTCGAGATAATTCATAGACAATTTAATCTCTACATTCAACGACACAAACACAAAACAAAATTGGTAAATGAAGGATTCTGGAAGGCAAAAAAACAATATCCGTCTCCGCTAAAAGTTTGGGAAATCCCCAGCGTGTCGTCGAACGAATCGGAACCCGCCAAATTTAAGCGCCTAAACCACTTTTTCTGTGACGTGACGCAAGAAGCTCAAATTGGTGGAATGAAAAAAAGGCCATAACAAACTCGTTTGCAGCCGGTAAGACACACACTTGACTTCACGTAGAGACTTCCAGAAAGCTCCAAATTTAGGAGAGATTTGTGTTTTTGACGGTATGAATCATAAAAACAAACTTTTTAAAAACTATTTTTATTGATCAAAAAAATAATACAAATTGGTATTTAAAAAATATTTCTCTGGAAAAAAAAGTAAAATGTTTCCCTTAAACAACAAACAGACATAGATCATGGAAACATAGAGGTATCCACGTGCACATGTATTGCGTGTACGTACATGAACAAGATTGAGGTTAAATTTTGTCCGGCTAGCAAAATCAAATGGTGCGCTAGTGTGCGTACGCGAAACGTCATAAAGCTCTATTGAGTTTCAAACAACTGTCAAACGCATGCAAATAAGCTGTGGTGAATTCAAAGTTGCCGTGGTGAGTTTCCGATGATTCAAATTGACCGTTTATTTTCAGATGTCCGTTTGCCGGAGCCGAAACTGTTTAGTTCGCCCAAATTTGCCTACGTGACGAACCGAGGGTACCGAAAATTTTCCACTAAACAACAACTTCATTAATCAAGAAGCTGCGCGCGGACGCGCGTTTGTGTGATATCAAAAAAACGCACGTCGCCGCCTCGTCCAATCGTGACGGCCATTATAAAGCATGATGATGATTAGGGGGGGGAGGTCGACTTTCGTCATTACACCCAGCGAAAATTTGAATCCGTGGTGGTCGCTTAATTTTTTGAGCTATTTATCTCTCTCTCGTTTGTTTCTACGCGCCAACTCCACGCACGTGTTTGGCGCGTGAACGCGCCTTGGGCTGTTGTTGTTTACTCTGCCGAATTTTCACGATCAAGGTCATCCCAACAGTAAACAACTTTGTTAGGAGGAGGGAGGGTATCTTGGCTCGCTGATCAGCGCGTTGTTTACTACCTTGTTTCTGTATTTCTTTCGAGTTGAGCAAAAAACAACCGGCAAAAATGGCGTAATTCCGAAAACATCCCCACTTTGAACAGCTTGTCACGTAGACCGTCGAACACCTCAATACAATCTGTTTGTTCATTCTTGAGCGCACTTATCAGAATGTTGAACCCACCAAACTAACGCCACCCCTTATCTTGTTATTACAGTGAAAAGAAAATTATCGACCTGGACAAACCGATGCGCTGCGGGGCCTTCGTGGACCCGTCCCGCGTCAAGCAGTACACCGAGGCGGACTTTATCCTTCCGGAGACGCCCCCATTCCACTGGTTGCTGCCGAAGCCCAAGGACGATACCAGCTCGCTCAAATCCGGCACCGACGAGGACCGGCAGTCGATCAACTCCCCAACGGAGGCGCCGTCCTCCGCCGACGAGAACTCGTCCACCAACGCCAACAACATCCTCAACAACAACAGCAAGGGCGGCTCGTTCGAGTCGGCCGGACCCATGAACTTCCGGTTGTCGCAGTCGCCCAAGAGTGGCGAGCCCAACGTGGCCGCTGCTGCCGGCGGTCCCGTAGCAGCAGGTGCCAGTGCAGCTCCCGCCGCCGGATCCAACTCGGGTTCGCCACCAGCCTCGTTGACCGGCGAGTTCCGGAGGTCCTCGCGGTGGTCCATCCGACAAACCGGACCCGAGGACGAGCGGTTGCTGAAGGAGTTGCACTTTCCCTTCGCCGCGTCCAACTCGCCCATTGGTGACCTGGCCAAGTTTTACCGCGAGTGCTTCAACGCACCGCCCCTGCAGGAGTTCAACCAACTGTCGAACGTGATCTCCAACGTGGACGACGAGGAGGCGGCAAATGCCGACGACGGCGGCCGGATACTGACCGGCGCGGACGAACTGGTCGAGGACGACGTCGACGACCTGACGCGGCAGCTGGAACAGTTTGAGACGTCGCTGCCCGAGTTCGAGACGCTGGTGACGTCGCTGTGCCAGTCGGTGGACACCAACTCCAACAGTTAAGAGCCGAGTTGTTAGCCGCGAGCTCGCGGGATGTTGCTAGGTTTAGGAGAGCGGGTCAACATTTATGCAGTTTTTCTTAGTCTTTTTAAGAGAGAACAGCCGACTGATTGATGATATTCATCTATAAACCAATGTTTTTTTTTTGTTTTTTTTTTTATTTACTTTCATCTAGAAGTAAGTCAGACCTTAGAGAATACTGTTAAGACAAACGTTAATTTCAATTTATGGGACAGGAAACTTGTGTATTATAGCTAAAACTGGACGAGTGGAAGCGAAAAGTAGGTAGGATTAGGACTACAACCAATTGCTGTACATAATTTGGAAAGGGCCTTTTTGGAATACGGTTTACTAGGAGCAGTGCTCACTGCTGGAAGTTTTGTATGTTCTAAGGGAAATCATAAGAAAGGATTATCTAAGGTAATACACAATGTTGCAGAGAGAGAGAAAAGAAACAAAGTTCCTTATGTTTGTCGCTTTACTTCGTTTTAATACATTCGCAAACGAAACCTTTTTTAAATCTAGACAAAAAACGAGGAGTGTTTTCCTTATTCTAAAATATTGAGTACATGTTGAACCTTTCTTACAATTTGCTCTGAGTCATTAAAGTGTAAATAATTTATACCTATATATTTCATGAAAACCATGCGCCGCGAGTGACGAGCCGGATTCGATTAGTCTCACTGTCTCACTCATCACGAGTGGCGATTTGCACCCAATTCGACATATTCCAAAAATTAAACCTAAATTTACGCACGCAAATCGTCCACGTTCTACCAAATGGGCGGACGAAACGCGGCAGACTGACTCCGCTTCTTTGCCACGTTTGCGTCCTCCCACCAGCAGCAGCAGTGGCCAGTCACGGGTAATCGATTTCCCGCTCCCTTCCCGGCGCATTATCGTAAGCTTTTTATTGAAGAAAGATGATATTTTTATTCTTATTTTGCTCCATAATCAAAAAAGGTAAACGTAGATGTAAGCAGAGCTTTATCGCTTTACAGCCATTGTTTAACATCAAGTTTTTTTATATATATAAAACCACAATATCTAGAATATTCTTTTCTTTCTGTTTCTCTCATAAATTGCATATCACAACTGCTAAATTTCTCTTTTCCTTTCACCTTTCCTTACCTTCAAATATTTTAACCACATTCAAAGACTGAGTAAACTTTTATTCGCCGTCACCAAATTTTCGATAGGGATTAAAATTTTATTCTGATTTATTTATGAGTGTCGCTACCATCTACTCAAAACAAACCTATATTTACTCACGCTTAACACGACACATCGGTCAAATCTAAACTCATTGTTGCAAACTGTTGATCATTCAGACTAGAGAAAAGAAAAGCAAAATTTGGTTCAACACATTACTAGCATGCATCGGTAGGAGCAGAAACAAATTAGTGCTTTACACACATGTATCAGCAGAAAAAGCTATCCCATGAAACCAACCAACCAAACGCATTGTAAAATCTTGAAATTGTTCTATCCAGTAGCATTAGGCAGAAGAAACGGGGGAAAACAAACCATAGAATTGTACCACGGTCGAGGGCAGAGCTCGACGAAAACCATCTCTAAACAACCATTGTGCATTGTAATCGGAAGAATTAAGCAGAAAAAAAAAATCAATCCAGTCCTAACAATATCCAAAACATTGACAGAAATAATTCAAATAAACTCAACAAATTTTGGTTCATTTAAACAGAATCGTTGGTTTATGTTTTTTTTAATTCTTCATAGAAATGAAAGAAAATCCTGAAAACTCCATTTGGAACACTACAGTTTTAATTCGATAAAAGATTATTATTTCAAAAAGTTTAATTTCATCATCAACAAAACCAAAACCATACTGAATTCTTAACTAAAAATCATGAAAAAGCGATATGCGAACAGGGGCAGTCTAGTAATTCTCCCCATTTTAATAACTTTAATGGTTATTTAAGCAACAAGTTGAAAAATGAGGAGTTTTTCAGCACTAGTCGTAAAAAATCAAGTTCAAACAACAATTCCGAAAAACACGCTTTTAAGTCAAGTGTTTAGTCATTTGAGTACTAAAAAGTAGAACTTTTCAGCACTTATGTCGAAAAGTAATACTTTTCAATTATTTAATTTTTATTAAAGAAAAGAAGGCCAGTTTCGTCATTCTAGTACGACAGGAAAAGGATGTAGTTTCACAACGAAGTTCTCATTTTTTAGCATTGACAAACTTTTTTTTCAATTGCAATTCTCTGTAGGTTTGCATTTCAGCAACTTAATATTCAATTTGCAATTTTTTTTATTTTTTAAAATTATAAAAATCTAGAAAGTATAAAAAAGATTTTCACCAAAAATTATCCTTTAAATTACTAGGGGAGTGTGGAGTAATTTGGACACCCTAAGGAAATAGCTCTGCCACGGGCTGTATGGATATTTTAAAGGAGTGTGGATGACACCAGAGGATAATAGAGACCATATTTGATGGAACAATTTCATTCATTTTGATAAATTTTGAAGAAAAACCCATTTTTATCGCAAAAATTAAAAGGTGTATAAATTACCTCCACATTTTTGTGTGGGGGTAATATGAACACCCCTATGGGGTAATTTGGACATGCCTTGTGGGGTATTTTGGACATGCATTATGGGGTAATATGGACACCTTTTGTGGGGTAATTTGGACACATGATGAAGAATAAGTTTAACATTTGATTTTTTGAGCATGTTTTTTAACCTTCAACCTGGTTTTGTAATTGCTTTATATTTTTAAGTGTTTATTTTGCTCACAATATTTCATCAAAGGTTTTAATAATGATTTTGTGATAGAACTATAATTCAATAGGAAGATAACAAATAGTTCAGTATAGAATACATAATTGAATCATTCATGCTGTAATGATTTAAACATTGATTCTGGATTAGGCACAAGTTTAGTTTTCAGTGATTAAGGTATCGTTTAGATTTATCTAAATCAATCTTTATTTGGAACTAATTAACCTGAAACCATTCATTTTTCAGTTTACATTCCGTAGTCCTTCAAATTTAAATATTATTGTAAACCAGCATAGAAATTAGAAATGTCAAAGAAATTTATTAAAAAACAATGAACATTAGAGTCTAGTTGAACGACAAATCTGCAGTAATCAGATTTTTATCCATTCAAATATTGAAATAAATTTATTTAAATTAAAACATAGGGGTTTTGTGTAAGTTCTCATTGCTCACACTCCTTTTTGAGTGTTTTCACATTTTAAATCCCTCTAAATTTATCTTAAGCCCTTTAAAAACTCAACCGACCATGAAAGTTACTTTTTTTTTGCCTGACAGGTAGACTTTCAGGTATGTCCAAATTACCCCACAAGCCATGTCCAAATTACCCCCATAGCATGTTCCATAAAAAAATGCAATTTTTGATGATAAAAATTAATAAAATGCACAATATTTATACGTACATAACTCAGGTATCGTCACAGCAACCCCCTTAAACAAAAATTGTCCACTTTTTTGCAATATAATCCCTGCAAAACCTTATTTTCCAACCCTCAAATATTAGAACTTAAGGCAGTGCCAACCAGCCTTTGGAAACTTTTACATATTATAACAAAATTACTCAACCTATTCCAACTTTTTTGGTTTGTCCATACTCCTAGGCCATTACTAGTACTAGCCTTATCACTTAAATTGCCGTTTTAACTTTATATCCGAAGTAAAGGTGATTTTTAAAGGGGTGTCCAAATTACCCCCACTGTCCATATTACCCCCACTGTTCATATTACCCCCACTGTCCATATTACCCCAAACTCCCCTATACGCTATAGACTCAATAATCCGAAAATTTATCTTCGAATAATCGAATGGTTCCATCCTATTCTCCAAAATAGACCATTTACCAAAATGCAACTCCGAACAAATCCATTCGCCAGAATGGTTTATTCCCAAGAGATAGATCAGAAAATCACTTCTCACGATAAAGATAAAAAAAAATACATGTAATTTTTGTATGGAAAGCTGCCAAGTTAGTTCGTTTAGCCAATAAAAAATACAAGTTAAAACAATTTATGGTTTAAGAGATTTTTTTTATTTTAACCAAGCGTTACACAATAAATGTCAGAAAAATGTGTAATTTTACCTCTAATAATGTGTAAATTTACCACTTTTTCGTTGTAATTCAACTTTTTCAGTATAAATGGTAGAATATTATATCATAAAATAGGTAATATTCCAATTTTAAACCATCCAAATTCACATATTTTTGCAATGTATTTAGAAATATCATGAGGTTCACAAATTGTTATTTTCAGTTCTGCTAAAATGCACGGCTTCACAGTTTTTAATCAAATCAATTTGAATATTTCATTATTCAACAACATTCAACCACAACAACAACCAAGAATTTCGGATTGATCAACATGCACGGAAATACTGGCGAAGGCAAATCCTACAATCAATCGGTTATTTTATTTAGATTAGTGATTGGTTTGCTCAATGAATAAAAAAAATGCTTATAAAGCTACAACTACATCAAATTATATTTCTATGTGCACTGGACAAAATTCTGGAGATATCTCTTGAAATCTATTTTAACTAAAGAATTCGATTCGTCTAATTTGGTCTAATAGTTGCAAAGCTACGAAAAAAAAGAAAACAAGCTTTTTAGAAAATCATAAAAAAGGGTGTCGTGCCAAAATAAGACGAATATTTTAATTCCAAAATTGTAAGTATTGATGAGGACTGCTGAAAAAACAACACAAGACGTTTAAAATTCAAATTGTTTTCTAAAATAGTAACGAAAGCTATATAAAATCTGTAAATTCATAAAATTCAAATTTGCAATTAAAAAGCACTCCAATGCCTTAATAAAGGGCACCGTGACACCTTCTGCTAGAAAAGGATTGGACCATATCATGCTGAGATACACACCCTAATTGAATAATTATGTTTCTGAGAGTTGTTATATCCAAATTCGGTCCAATTCATCACAATCATTTTTTTGTCAAATTCATAACGTCATCATAAAATAATTTATTACATTTTATAACGCGGCTTAAACACTGACTTAAGTTATTGAAGAACATGGAACAAAAATTATTGAAACATTACAATGCATCGAAAGTTTCAAAATAAACATGTAAACTTTTTAGCTATTCCTCTCCTTAAGCTCCGCAGAGCTTTAAAGCTTACCTACTACCTTTGAAATGAACCTGATACGGAAAATGAACTGAGAAAGTGTGAGAGGATCATTGTATCTCTCTTCTATTTACAAGCTAAAAAAGTTTATTATATGAATTTGATTCTCAATTAGTTGGCTGAAAGAAATTATCAATAAAGAAGTTAGAATTCTTCTTACTATAATAAAAAAAATCATAACAAAATTTTATAAAGCCAAAAACAAACTGCTGTTTCGTTATTTGAACCAGCCAAAAAATAACTCATAAGAGCAAAGAGCAAGTGACCAGTTGGTGGTCATTCGCTCACAACACCTGCCGGCGGTTTTTAAGTTAAGCGGTTTCATTCCATCAAAACAAACATTTATTTCTTATTAGGAATCCAATACAATTTTAGAGAAGTATATAGATTAGAAAATCTTGATACGTATAAATTGACTAAATATGTTAAATTGAAATCTCTTAAATTAAATTTATCTAACATACTAGTTTTTCCTAGCCATCAAGCTTTTAGTGACACCAAATTTCCAACTATTACGCCAATCTGCTGAGTTCGTGAGCAAACTTGTTCAAACTTTATTTATCTACTTACTTATAGACGTCCAACCGCGTGTATTTACACTACCAATCTCAATCCCGCAGAGAGCAGCTCATTTGTGCGATTTGTTTAACGACAGTCGAGTCGGTGTGATGACACATCTCCAAAGCTCTCCCCAGAGCTTGACTCTCGGAGCGCGAACACTTTTCTACTCGTGCCAAGAGCATCGACACAATCATTTGATTTGGTTCTTGTTCGTCGTCATTCGCGACCAGCTGTTGGTTGGGCTTCGACTCGTTCGATCAATGAATTTCAGTTGCCCAATGGCCGTGCACCGTGAATGACACGAAATCGACATCCGCTCTGTAGTTAGTTCGTTTTTGGTGAGGCAGGACTTCCGAAGTGGACATGTAATGTAAATTAGATGAGTGGAGCAACCTGGTAGTTTGTAGAATTTTAAAAAAGTGTTTTCCGTGAATTCTGGATTTGCGGCTTGTGATTGGAGTGTGAATTTGCACAGGTGTACATGAGATGGTATAAGAAATAACCACTTCATGTAATATTCAACGACCGAGACGATCCAGTGTCCCAACGAGTGTTCTGAGCGATAAATAAGAGGTGTTGTGCAAAATCCAGCAGTGTTGCCTAAGCGGTGAATCTCGACGATCCTCCAACGACGGCCACGCGGTGCTGGCCACGCGATGATGGCCGTGTGGAATTGGCTCCAAACCTGAAACCTATATCGTAATCTTCTCCACCGTTTTCGGATTTGGATTGGTTTGGGCCAGCAGTTCGTGTGTTTGTGTGTGTCGTGAAGAAAGAACAAACAGGCTTGGGCCAAGTCAGTGTCGAGTCGAGCCTCTCGAATATGTGCAATGTGCAACACGCTCAACTTATAAAAGTTGATATTTTACATGTCCAGCAGTCTCGATTTGAGCCGAACAAGTGGCCACGAGAGACTCGCAAAGTGAATGTCGAGAGTCTCCACGAGGGGGCAGCATAAGTGAAAAATATATAGCATAGAAAAAAAACCGTCGTCTACATTCGAAAGGAAAAAAAAGATTTATTTTAAATCAGTTTTTTTTCGTAACTCTCCGGTGCTGAGGAGAGACCCTCTCGAGTTTGTGTGGTCCAAGGAGAATTCGCCCTCAAAATGGTGCAATGTACGCTAGTGCTGGCCGGAATCGGTGTCTTCATGGCGGTCGGCGGTGCCCTTTTGGGCTGGGTCGTCTTTCCAGGGGCAGTGCATGACAAAATTATCGAGGTGAGGATGAGCGATTTTAGTGTTCGACAAACACGTTGACCACCAACAGAGGCAGGTTTTGAGATCTAATGCGATAAGACGTGAATAGAGCTGCTGCTCACACGCGGATGCACAGGAAAACCTGTACTGGCTGGGTGGTGTTTTACTGGAAAATTACATTCGATTAAATGGACCGATAAAGTACTTAATTACAAATGGTGGGGATCACACGGAAACGTGCTGCTGAATGCACTACATGACCGACTTTTGTTGGAATTTTACTTAATTGTTTAGTTCCAGCAAACCGATTTTTTTTAAATAAACGATTCTGTTTTATGCCATAATATGGTTTGACTAAATTTAATTAGAATGACAAAGTGACTCATCGGTATTAAAACGTTTAAATAATAAATTAATGTTTTATTGTCCTCTTTAATTAATAATTCAAATATCTAATTCAAATACCTAATTCAAATATTTTTCAAAGTTGTGTCCCTCGGCTCTGGCATAGGTCGAAAAAGGAAGGGCAAAAAAATGAAATAACAAGCCATAGTCATAACATTTCAATGAAAAAAGTATTTTAAAATGCATGTTAAACTAGTTCAGTTGTTTTGAGATCATGAGTTCCCAAAATATGTAAGATTTGACGAAAACAATAATTATAGCGAGATAAAACTTTTTGCGGTACTGATTTTTGAATAAGGCCAACCATGCGAAAAATGATTCTTAAAGCAGGGAAATGAATTTTAAATTGATTTCAGCTAATTGCACTTAAATTTTCATCGACATTTTGAAGTTTTTTGAACAAAATTTTTTTTTTGCTTTTTGATTTTTTGGGCTGATTTTGAAAGGGGTTACAAAAACTTTTTAAAATATTTGTATCAGCCTAAGGCTTTTATAGCATGATCATTTTTTTCTTTAAAACCCTGCATTTATTATATTATTTTATTTTTATATAATATAAAAAGATATATTTTTTTATCAATACGAACATGAAACAGAGCTTTTAACAAGTGCATTTTGGAAATGAATTACAGAAAATCCCATCTTGTATTTCTTCGAAAATTGGAAATTGCTATTGAATTAAAAAAGGCGTGATTGTTTAAGGCCGTTGCAAATATTTTTTAAAGTTTTTGTCGCCTCTCTTTTTCATTAAAATGTGAATACCATTACTTGTTATTTAAATTTTATATTTTTAAATTTATTTATAACTTTATTTATAACCGATCGATAATAGACTTTATTTACAAAAGTTGCATAGGACCTATTGAAAACTAAACCGATATTTGGTACTAAAGCTTTTTTCAAGTGAATTTCAAAGAAAGCTAGAAAACTAGATAGTTTTGCTTTAAAATTATTTGTAAATAATCAAATGTTGAGGAAATATGATATTATGTTGGTTTAACTCTCGATGGAATTGTTCGATTAACTGGGCAAAATTTCGGAAAAGAGCATTTTATGGTGCCAAATATCAGACATGCCTATTTATGATCCAAAAGTCCTTGAAAAAAACTGTGGCTTCAATTATGCTTCTGTCATAAATTATTTGTTTTTTCCTTAGGGTTCAAATTTATGCTTTTGCTTGTAATCATTTCAGTTGTTCTTGAACTTGATCTTATGTTAATGATTAGTTAATTAGACGAAAACAAGGTCCGAACCCTTAATCTGTCAAAAATACGAGACTTTCACCGCTTTTGACATTTTTTTATGATTTATTATGAATTCGATCCACCCTTTGCGTGTAAAACTTTTAAAATGAACAAAATGATAGGTTGTGTTTAATAACATAATACAGAGAATTCTCTTTTTACGCGGTGGCATTACGCTTTTTGTTTTGTAAATTTTTCTTAAATCATACAAGATGTTTGCAAGCTTCAAACAGCGTTTTGTAGATCTGAACAAAACCTACAAATTGCTTTTAAAACATTGAAAAATGTTGCGTCGTTTCTAGAGCGTCCAATTTCCCGTCCCGGGAAAAAAATTCCCGGGAATTCCCGGGATTTCCCGAAAAAAAATATTTCCCGTTTCCCGGGAAATTTGTAAATTTCCCGGGAATTCCCGAAATTCAAGCGCAAGTATACATTTTCTTAAGTTTTTGGAACTATTTTTTGAAAATGCACTGGAAAAATATTAAATGAACAAACTCAACATGATTTTGTTGAATTAAATGTATTGTTTGGTTTATATATAATTAATCAGATAATCAGAAATTATGATATCAGAATTATGTTTGATAATATTAAATTTTGAAGCAACTGGAAATAGATCTTGCTTAAGGGTGCACAGCAACCAAGGAAGTTGTTGTCTTCTTATGCCAAAATTGACAAACTTACGGACCCAATCCTGCACAAATCTGATTGTAAAAACAGGCAAATTTTGTTGTAAATCACTTAGTAGACAGTACTTTAGGGGATGAATAAAACATTATATCGATAGTTCCCGTAGTTTCGAAAATACTAAAATATCTGTAACAAAAATCTTGGTGCAAAAACTCTTGTTGATGTGCACCGTTAATGAGTATTAAATTATTATAATTAGGTAAGCTTTTAACAGATTGATATTATTTCATCAAAACAACATTAACTCCATACCTCCAAATTAAAATTGAGATTTTTTTACGTTTTTGTTTACCATGATCAAATGAGATGAAAATCGTTGTTTTGCAAAAAGAATTAATTCAATTGGTTAAATACTTAGTACTAAAGAAATTACAATTTGAAGTAAAAGAATTATGGAGCACTGGTGCAACTACAGGTGTAAGAGGGTTAAATGTGAAAAATAGAAGACTTTTTGTGGAATGATGTTAGTTTATCGTATAATTTAAATCATGTTGCATAATAATTCAAAAAAATCGTTGAAAAATTACTTTCTATTGTTTGTTCTCAAAAAATGCAAAAATATATTCAAAGCTTGCTTCAAATATTTTAAAACATTGGGTTGTTTGGAGTAAAACCAACACTAATAACATAATTTGTGCATGTTTTTTTTTTCTCATTTCAATAAACTGGTAACAGAGGCAAGTTAAAATTTCTCATCATAAAATACCAAAATACATTTTCTTGTAGTTGAATGATTTTTTACATGCAATCAAGCTGTTAATTGATCTCCACACTTAGTGTTGATGTCCTATACAATTTTGTTGCATAATATAAATGAAAACCAAGATCATAACAATTTTCAATAAATTTAAAATTTCCCGGGAATTCCCGGGATTTCCCGGGAAATTGGATGAAAATTTCCCGTTTCCCGGGAAATTTGTAACCACGGGAAATTGGACGCTCTAGTCGTTTCAGAGGAATCGTCAAATTAGAAAAACGTAACGCACCGCGTAAAAAGAGGTTTCACTGTATTTTGCTGATAAAAATATTTTTTTTTTGTGGATCAGTTTACAACACAAAGTCGAGGTTGGATTAAATGCTGAAAAAAAATCCTCAAGTACTTGATCATCGAGTGACTTTACTATTTTATGGATTTGCAAAGTTCAACCAACCGCGTATTTCACACTTTACACGCACATGTCATTATTGGTTCTGCGCTTCATACTTAACAAAGTCGATAACACCTTAAAACAAACGTACGGTAAAGCGACCATTTGTTCAGCGTTTAGCGCTCAGTGAACTAATGTTCACTGAACCAGAACGCGACCCGCACGCGGAAGAAGTGTGGTTGTGCGTGCAGCAAACCTCCAAGATGCAGCAGGTCTTCTTGAAGAAAAGGTCGTCAAAACGGTTTAGATGCTGGCACGGGCCTTCATAGTTCAAACCACAATTACGCCACCAAAACAACCTTAAGATTGTTTTGTGACTATTTGCCAACAATGCTCGTCGACACAAATTGTTCACGCCACAGTGGCCACACTTCCGTTTGCTCAAAAGATGTTGGCTCTCCAAAAATAAACTGTTGAAGATATTTTTCACTCTCTTTCCTTCGGTTTGAGATTTGAATTACCACTTTGATTAAAAACAAACTCTTCAATCACTCTTCTGCCCCTGGCAGATCCATCGCAGTACACCATGATTTCAAAACCAAAACTTATCGAAAAAGGCAGCCCTCGTTCAGGGCCTCCCCAGTTCAAAATGCTTCACATCCCCGCCACGGCCTGCTGCGGTATCATCCTCATTTTTTTGTCACCGCCAAGTTTCTTCTTCGGGGTCATGCATGACTTTTTTCATGACCAACTTAGTTAATAAAACATTCCGAAGCCGTGTGGGGCTTGCCCCCTCGGTTTTGAATATCATTCAAAACGGCACGGAATTCGGTTTCGTCGTGAAAATCCGAGGGGGTAGTGCAAAAAGCATAAACGTTTTAGCAGGCTGCGATGATGGGGGGTACGTGCTGGTAATATTAACTATGCTTTCGGCTCCAATATGGGGGGCAAACTGACCAATCGATACCCTTGGGAAAAGTATATTGTCTGATTGCCTTGATAAGTTCATTGTCAAGCGAGCGGTACGTGATTCGTTGGGGGTGGTTTCATGTGAACTCTAAGGTTAGTTTATTGTTTGGCGGCAATATGAACCACATGAATCAATTGAATACCTGTGTTGAATATTAAATGTATTGTTCTAAAAATGTCCAACAGTTATTAGCTTCAAGCCCAAGTAGGAAGCGTCGTTACCTGAGCAACACTTGTAGTAGGAGGCGTTGAATTGCAAATCAGGCCCTTTGACAGAATAAGGTCAGATGTTTCCATTCACCGCCTGCTACTACAAATGCTACAATCTTGAACTTGACTTCAACACGTGAATCGTGGCGGTTGCCCAGCGTGACAAAGTGCGTCACATTTTTTGAGTCATCCCTCTAATTACACTCTTCACTGGGCTCTGCTGTGAATTGACGCGGATAGTACGACGGTTTTTTTCTCTCCTCTTGCTGGCAAAGAATCTTTCCAGCAAAAACACCGTGAACTGATGTTCAATTATAAGTTAAGCTTCCTGGATGGCTGAGGTGGTTTCGTTACGAGCAGATTTGCATTTGCGAGAGGTGTTAACCAAAGACTAAACACACGCAAAAACAAGAACAATTGAAACTATTGTTAGAGGACTTAGACTAGTCATGAGGTCAAGTAACTAAGAAAAACTTGATTGCATTGATTTGTCACGACTGTCGTAATGATTGCTAATAACAAGTCTGTTGAGTTACACTTATTAGTGATCCCAAAGATCAAGACCTACAATTCACACTCTTCTCCTTTGTGGATCCATCAGTGATTAGTTGAAAGTTATTAGTCGAACAAAGAACGGAGAAAGGAAAAAAATTGCCCTCCCCTGATGTGACGACAAACACTTTGCTTGCACTGACTGTATTAGTCAGTTTGTACATGGCAAATAAATTGACCTTACGTCATGTGCGGCTGCGAAAAAAACAGAACCTGCCGCTTCTCGGCGGAGATCTCCCGGGCTGAGAGAGGTATGCTAATTGAACTTTACCGGGGGAAATCTGGCAAGAGCTCACAGTAGAACAAGTAGAAATATTTTTGTTCAGAACCGAATAAAACTAATTGACTCTTATACAGATTTTTGTGCAACATCATATTTTTCAATATTTGTTTTGGAACCATGCATTGGAAAAAAATATAAAATCTATCAGTTTTATGCAACTGATGTGACCTTTGAGAAACGAAATTATCCCACTATGCTTATTTGCCTGGGAAGAACAACAATTCAGTTTAGTTTGTCTTCGACAAATTGTTTAAAAAAAACTCTCATGAAAACTCAAGATCCTCGCAAAGTCAGTTATTTTAATGAACGCTTTGAGTAATCTCTCAAATAGTATTATTTTCAGAACTGAGGCTTAGGAACTTCACAATCTTTTAAATCTACCGGTAAATCCACATTCTAATTTATGTAACTAGCTTGTGAGTCATAGATAGCTTGAGAAGCGTATCTTTGAGGTGTAATTTGTAACAAGTGGTGTGCTGTTATTAAGTGCCCTTAATCGTTATTCTCATGAACTTGAGTGAGTCAGGTTGCATTAATTTCATTTATCAGGTAAGGGAAAAATATATTTAAATATTTAGTCAATTTTGCAAATGTTCAACTTCACAAAAACTTAAATTAAATCAAGAGGAAAGAAATGCAAATTTCAAATAAATCTACACAGCCAAAAGGCGGAATGCAGATTAATGAAAAATCACTTACACAGCCAAATAAAAACGGTACATGTATATACTTAAACATGCATATTTCACCTAGTTAACATTTCGACGTCATGGTGCTAACTTAACGTACGCCGTTTTTGACGTTCCGAGAAAAATGCGTTTTAATGTTTGACCTTGAATAAACAAAAAAAAAGAGAACGCAATGTAAATAAAAACAAACACGCCAAGTTTTGTTCAATTTGGTTGGCGGAGTCCCGAGTTATGATTACAGATGTTTACAGTAGTCGGGCAAGTACATGTGTCAACCGCGTTCTGGCAATTTTTAAGTGTGTCAAGATAGCACGACCAACAGCACCCTGATTGGCTTCGACACGTCCATGAAAGCCGATACTCGCGGTATCCCAAACCATCTTCTGCGGGGAGTTGTACCGTCGATCTTCGCATCAAAGTACAACCATGTTCCTCCAAACAACAGATTCTTCACCGATGGCTCCAAGCTCGACGGCTGTACGGGCTTCGGTGTTTATCATGAATCTTATCAGCTGTTCTTTAAGCTGAAGGACCCGAGTTCGGTTTACGTCGCAGAGTTAGCCGCGGTTTACTGCGCACTGCGAATCATCGAGACCATGCCACCTGACCACTACTTCATCTTCACCGATAGCTTTAGCTCTGTTGAGGCTATCCGGTCTCTGAAGCCGACCAGGGAGTCTGCGTTTTTTCTCACGGAAATACGCAAGACTTTAAACAACCTGGCGGCTCAGTCCTTCAGCATCACGGTGGTGTGGGTCCGCGCTCATTGCTCGATTCCGGGTAATGAGAAAGCGGACTTGCTCGCCAAGAAGGGTGCTGAGAGTGGAGACATTTTTGAAAGGCCAATTAGCCTACAAGAATGCTACGGTTTGCCGAGGCAGCGTGCGCTCCTGGATTGGCAAAAACAATGGGACGACGACACCAAGGGACGTTGGATGTATTCCATACGACCTAAGGTGCAAAGAAAAGCCTGGTTCAAGGGAATGGACTTGACGCGTGGATTCATCAGAACGATGTCCCGCCTTATGTCGAACCATTACTCGTCCAAGGCTCATCTTTACCGTATCAACATGAGTGATACAAACTTATGCGACTGTGGGCAGGGTTATCAGGACATCGACCATCTCGTATGGGCGTGTCCAGATCACCAGGCTCACAGAATTAAGTTGAAAGATACCCTCAGGGCCCGAGGAAGACCACCAGAAATCCCGATGCGAGACGCGTTATCTCAACTAGACCTTGATGTTCTCTATCCGATCTATCAGTTCCTCGTAGATTCCAAAATATCCATTTAGTTTTCTTCCAGTTAGTTTTCCTTCAGTTAGTTTTCCTTCAGTTAGTATAACTCGCCTTCACACAAAGCCGTCGTTTCTGGATTGCACCGGAAGCAAAGCAAGAACGCCCCAGCAGCTGGACACCGAGTTGCGGCTGAGGACACAAGCAAAGGCCAGAAGAGCCAACCAAGACCCCTACACAATCCCCCTTCCCATCCCACGCCTTGTCTTTAACATCAATCCCTTCCCTACTAACCCCGAGTAGGCCGCGGGTAATCGGCTCCCCTCCCACTAACATTTACACACAAGATCCTCTGTAATTATTAAGTCAAATGTAATTACAATAGCCGACTCGGTCCTAACCAGGTCCCAGTACCGAAAAGGACCTAATAAAAAAAAAAAAAAAAAAAAAAAAAAAAAAGATAGCACGACAAAATTAAAGCTTTCATATTAAGAGAGGCAATAATGCTCGATTTTTTCGGTTTTTATTTAATATCTATAAGTTATGAGTTATTGAGAGCTGTACAAAATAACGTTCTAAACTCAATTTAGCCCAAAATGCACACGCGACAAGATAGCACGACAACGACAATTTCTGAAAAAAAAATCCACTCGTTAACCTTCCTACGGTATTGGGGTCCTTTTCGGCCTTTTTGAAAATTAAATTTGCCATAACTTTTGCTATATACATGCTAGAGCCTTGAAATTTTCTGACATTAAATTTATAGTATAAATACACATTTCACAAAACAAATAAACCTTGGACGACCCCTAGGGAAGCGTCCATAACAAAAGTTACTTTAAAGGTATTGGGGTCCTTTTCGACCCCAAACTTTAAAAAATTGCCAAAAATCCAGTTTTTGACCAATTCCGGTTCTTTTGGTCACAAATGAAAGCTTAGAACGTCCTCTTTCCGAAACCGACCTGGAAAATCGGATTTGGTCACTGTGGCCACCGGGAATCGACTACAACCGAAAAAAGGCCTTTTTGAGACCCCAACTTTGACGACCTGTATCTCCGGCAAATTTTAACCAATCAGGATGTTCCAGGTTGCATTCGACAGGTATTTACCTGTACTTTGACCACAAATATTAATATCAGAGACAGGTGACCTACCGGTTCCGGAAATCCGGAATATCCGAAAAGTTCATATTTTACTGTTTTTCACGAGTCATCCTGACCAATCTGATACCAATACTGTCATAATAGTTGAAATTGATCCATAAAACTTACTAAAAACACAATACACGATTGCCAGAACCACTCTGCAGTGTTAGTGGCCACTTCCGGGTAACCTGGAACCGGTTCCCGGGTACCCGATGATTTTGAACTTTTTGTTGAAAACCCATCATGTTGCATATCAAACTTCATGAAATTGAAAGATATGTCCATCTTTGATAATGCCGTTAATCTCTGAGTCATCCTGACCAATCTGGAACCGGTTACCGGTGGCGCCTTGGGGACACTTCCGGAATATGAGATAAACCCTATCATCCGACATATCAAACTTCATGAAATTGAAAGATATGTCAATTTACGGTCATGCCATTGTTCGCTGACCCTTTCTGGCCAATCTGGAACCGGTTACCGGTGGCGCCTTGAGGACACTTCCGGAATATGAGAGAAACCCTATCATCTTACATATCGAACTTCATGAAATTGAAAGATATGTCAATCCACGGTCATGCCGTTGTTCGTTGACCCATCCTGTCCAATTTGGAACCGGTTACCGGTGGCCCTTTGGGGACACTCCCGGAATATGAGAGAAACCCTATCATCCGACATATCAAACTTCATGAAATTGAAAGATATGTCAATCTACGGTCATGCCAATGTTCGCTGACCCTTTCTGGCCAATCTGGAACCGGTTACCGGTAGCCCCTTGGGGACACTCCCGGAATATGAGAAAAATCCTATCATCCGACATATCAAACTTCATGAAATTGAAATTTATGTCAATCTACAGTCATGCCAATGTTCGCTGACCTATCCTGGTCAATCTGGAACCAGTTACCGATGGCCCCTTGGGGACACTTCCGGAATATGAGAGAAACCCTATCATCCGCCATATCAAACTTCATGAAATTGAAAGATATGTTTATTTACAGTCATGTCGTTGTTCGCTGAAACATTGTGGCCAATCTGAAACAGGTTACCGGTGGCTCTTTGGGGACACTCCCGGAATATGAGAGAAACCCGACATATCAAACTTCATGAAATTGAAAGATATGTCAATCTACGGTCATGCCAATGTTCGCTGACCCATCTTGGCCAATCTGGAACCGGTTACCGGTAGCCCCTTGGGGACACTCCCGGAATATGAGAAAAATCCTATCATCCGACATATCAAACTTCATGAAATTGAAATTTATGTCAATCTACAGTCATGCCAATGTTCGCTGACCTATCCTGGTCAATCTGGAACCAGTTACCGATGGCCCCTTGGGGACACTTCCGGAATATGAGATAAACCCTATCATCCGCCATATCAAACTTCATGAAATTGAAAGATATGTTTATTTACGGTCATGTCGTTGTTCGCTGAAACATTGTGGCCAATCTGAAACAGGTTACCGGTGGCTCTTTGGGGACACTCCCGGAATATGATAGAAACCCTATCATCTTACATATCGAACTTCATGAAATTGAAAGATATGTCAATCTACGGTCATGCCGTTGTTCGCTGATCCATTCTGGAACTGGTTCCCTGTGGCCCTTTGGGGACACTCCCGGAATATGAGAGAAACCCTATTATCCGACATATCAAACTTCATGAAATTGAAATATATTTCAATCTACGGTCATGCCGTTGTTCGCTGACCGTTGGTTGACATATCTTTCAATTTCATGAAGTTTGATATGTCGGATGATAGGGTTTCTCTCATATTCCGGAAGTGTCCTCAAGGCGCCACCGGTAACTGGTTCCAGATTGGCCAGAAAGGGTCAGCGAACAATGGCATGATCGTAAATTGACATATCTTTCAATTTCATGAAGTTTGATATGTCGGGTGATAGGGTTTCTCTCATATTCCGGAAGTGTCCTCAAGGCGCCACCGGTAACCGGTTCCAGATTGGCCAGGATGGGTCAACGAAAAACGGCATGACCGTAGATTGACATATCTTTCAATTTCATGAAGTTTGATATGTCGGATGATAGGGTTTCTCTCATATTCCGGAAGTGTCCTCAAGGCGCCACCGGTAACCGGTTCCAGATTGGCCAGAAAGGGTCAGCGAACAATGGCATGACCGTAGATTGACATATCTTTCAATTTCATGAAGTTCGATATGTAAGATGATAGGGTTTCTATCATATTCCGGGAGTGTCCCCAAAGAGCCACCGGTAACCTGTTTCAGATTGGCCACAATGTTTCAGCGAACAACGACATGACCGTAAATAAACATATCTTTCAATTTCATGAAGTTTGATATGGCGGATGATAGGGTTTATCTCATATTCCGGAAGTGTCCCCAAGGGGCCATCGGTAACTGGTTCCAGATTGACCAGGATAGGTCAGCGAACATTGGCATGACTGTAGATTGACATAAATTTCAATTTCATGAAGTTTGATATGTCGGATGATAGGATTTTTCTCATATTCCGGGAGTGTCCCCAAGGGGCTACCGGTAACCGGTTCCAGATTGGCCAAGATGGGTCAGCGAACATTGGCATGACCGTAGATTGACATATCTTTCAATTTCATGAAGTTTGATATGTCGGATGATAGGGTTTCTCTCATATTCCGGAAGTGTCCTCAAGGCACCACCGGTAACCGGTTCCAGATTGGCCAGAAAGGGTCAGCGAACAATGGCATGACCGTAAATTGACATATCTTTCAATTTCATGAAGTTTGATATGTCGGATGATAGGGTTTATCTCATATTCCGGAAGTGTCCCCAAGGCGCCACCGGTAACCGGTTCCAGATTGGTCAGGATGACTCAGAGATTAACGGCATTATCAAAGATGGACATATCTTTCAATTTCATGAAGTTTGATATGCAACATGATGGGTTTTCAACAAAAAATTCAAATTGGCCGTTCATCGGGTACCCGGGAACCGGTTCCAGGCTACCCGGAAGTGGCCACTAACACTCCTGAGTGGTTCTGGCAATCGTGTATTGTGTTTTTAGTAAGTTTTATGGATCAATTTCAACTATCATGACAGTATTGGTATCAGATTGGTCAGGATGACTCGTGAAAAACAGTAAAATATGAACTTTTCGGATATTCCGGATTTCCGGAACCGGTAGGTCACCTGTCTCTGATATTAATATTTGTGGTCAAAGTACAGGTAAATACCTGTCGAATGCAACCTGGAACATCCTGATTGGTTAAAATTTGCCGGAGATACAGGTCGTCAAAGTTGGGGTCTCAAAAAGGCCTTTTTTCGGTTGTAGTCGATTCCCGGTGTCCACAGTGACCAAATCCGGGTTTCCAGGTCGGTTTCGGAAAGGGGACGTTCTAAGCTTTCATTTGTGACCAAAAGAACCGGAATCGGTCAAAAACTGGATTTTTGGCGATTTTTTAAAATTTGGGGTCGAAAAGGACCCCAATACCTTATGTGTGATTTTTTTTCAATACCAAGGGAAGGTTAATCAAAGTGCAATTTCATCTCTCAACCTTCACACATGTCACCTTCAAGGACATCCCTCGCGAGACACACACCTATATTCATAAAACCAATCTGGGGTCAACCACCAATACCGTATCTTTCGCAACCACGTGGCTCTCTCACTTTGTGCACCGCGCAAATGTCTAGGGTCGCTCGAGCTAATAAAACGCCATCAACGCCACAGCGCGATAGAAGTTCAAAGATGCGGTCAAAGCGCGCGACTTAAGTCGGCAACAAGCGCGAAACCTGCCCGCCAGCGCTGCAGGGTAGGCTGCGACTTGACTTGACTTAAGTACACGTGTGTGGTGAAGTCTTACTATTTATAGACAGAGAGGGAGAGACATTAATAATGTGCGTTTACCGGCGCTTGGTAGCCTTGAACATTTTACACCGCAAACTGGCTCAAGGTCGCCCGGCCGCAGGCCGATCGAGAAAAGTGATCCTCCCACGACCGGGCTGGGCAGGGGAGGTCCAGACTAGTTGGCTGCGCACTGCCGAACTATCGCGATTCTCACCCGTTGAGACGAATCGTAAAAATCGGATACGACTCTGCAATCGCTGATTTTGTCATCATTTCCTCACCATTAACGGCGCAAAGCACTCAGTCGAATTCCTTCTGTTTTGGCCAAACGTGATCAGATTCGGTGTTGTATCGTTTTTGTTTGAGTACATGGTAGGTTGAAAGTTTAAAACAATCAATATAAATGTTTTGGAAACTGTTATATAAGTTCACCTTTAAAATTTCGACCGATTCTTTGACTGCTGAAAAATAACGTTCTAACTGTTATTTCGAACGATTCTTTGACTGCTGAATTGGGAATTTAAAAATTTAATGACGAAAACATTCTCACCAACAGTGTACTGACCAAAGCAAGCTTTTATTTTTTGGGCTTCGTTACATTCACCAACCTTGAAAACCCACGAAAAAAAAATCCAGTCAAATAAAAGCCCAACTCCAACTTGATCGACGCAGTCGATCTCAGTAGGCATGTGAAATCTTACGTCGGCTGCGGTTAAGTCGTCACCGTCGCACAGGAAGCAACATCAGCTGGCTATTCCGCCAGGTGTCACATCGAATCTCAGCAAGCTAATTTCGCTGCCATTACGAACTTGGTTGGTTGGTCGGTCGGCTGGGGCCACTGCAATAGGGTTACACGCCGATGATGAGGCGGCTGCCATGGCAATTAAGTCGCCGCGTAACCACGTCAAAGACTACTTCGATGGTACCACATGAATGACACCAATCGACATCTCCAATGGACAATGTAATGGCGTTTCAAAGGGTTGTTTTTCTCATGGCTTGCTTTTGGATGTTGTGTTGACTTTTTTTTTCTCTTCACCGTCCACAGCAGGAAGAATTTAAAATTACAGCAATTTTTTACTCGTTTGAGACAAAATTGGTGCGCGCACACTTCATTGGCCGCGACGAAAGTTGATTGCCCTCGTCTCTAATGCGATGAGTAATTTGGCTCAACCAACTTGAACGTCAACTTCCGATCGGTGGAAATTAAACTTTTAAAATTGTCTTGAAGTGTTGAAAACCCCACTCATATTCAACCGAATAAACCCTTTTCAAAAGTTACCACCTCAACCGTACATATTTGCCAAGTACATGTTTGCGACGACACTTTCCTGAGTTTGGCTTAACTTTCTTGAGCGCAAACATCGCGCCCAGGTTTGAAGTCATTGCCACCCGCCGTTAGGCGGTTAAAACGAGATATTTTGCCCCATCTGGCCACGCCGTTATTGGATAACCTGTTGGCCGGTCTCCGTAATTCGATAGGACTTTCTGGTCTCGGTGAGAAAGTCGATCTGATAAATTTCATTTCGTAATTGTAGCATAGTCCGGTTATCAGTTTGCAGCAAAAAAGGTGAACTTTCCAATTTAGAGTCTATTTGATTTCAAAGGTTTTTTTTGTGGCTAAAGGTAAATAATATGTTCGAGATTCGATTAATTTCACACGTGATCAAGTCAAATCGATCGATGGCTGTGGTTAGCGAATAAATTTGGAGATTGGCCAATAAGGGAAAGTAAAAGCTAAATTAATACACATCACGATGAACTTAAAAAATATTATTGAGAGTGGAACCTAGCATATTAAAGGTATCCGAGGGATTTTGCAATTCTCTTGAACTTTGAACGCCGATTTTTGGATTATTATTTGACTGAAACTTTCCAGAGGATTTTAACGTTTAAAATTGTGACAATTATTTTAAACAAGTTTTTTTTTTGTTTAGATAGGACCTAACAATACTAAGACATTGTACGATGACAAATTTAACCAATGCAAATATGTTTAGAAAATGTTTGTCCCTCGGCTTTAAACGGGGTCGAGGGGGTCAGCAAAAAATAAAAAATAAATATCAAAATTGGAATAACAAGCAATATTTTCAACATTTGACTAAAAAACGTGTCCATAAACGACGAAATTTTCAAAACGCTCATATTGTTGCCCCACCTTCCTTGAGGATCTGAACACGCTAGTGATTTTGGAATAAACTGCATCAATTACTCAAAAACGATGAAAATGTATATGGGACATTAGAGTGTAATATGGTTGTATGGAAAAAAATAAAGTTGTTCAAATTTGGCTAGCACAGCAACTTTTTGGTTCCTTATAGGGTCTTTAACAACTCCCAAAAGTTTGGTAACGATTGGTTTAGTCCTCACTTTGCGCAAAGCAATTCAATTTTCCATACAAATTTGTATGGGAAAAATCATTTTTTTGAATTTTGATATTTATGAAATCCACGTTTCACGCTATATCAAAACCAGCTTCATATTCGGATGCTCTGGAATGTGCTCTACAACTTTCCCGAAGAGAGTATGGTGCTAACTTGCTACTATAAAAAGATACAGCGTCCTCAAAACTCGTCTAAAACGTGATTTTCGATCAAAAAACACGTTTTAGACGAGTTTTGAACACGCTATATCTTTTTATAGGAGCAAGTTAGCACCATACTCTCTTCGGGAAAGTTGTAGAGCACATTCCGGAGCATCCGAATATGAATCCGGTTTTAGTATAGCGTGAAACTTGGATTTTTTAAATATCAAAATTCAAAATAATGATTTTTCCCATACAAATTTGTATGGAATATTGAATCACTTTGCGTAAAGTGAGGACTTAACCAATCGTTCCCAAACTTTGGGGAGTTGTTTAGGACCCCAAAAGGAACTAAAATAATGCTGTGCTGGAAAATCGATTTTGATATTACACCCTAATGGGACATTTATGAGATCAAGGGCAGTTCTGTTGTTTTGCAATCATTAGTTTTCAAAAAATGTAAGATTTAACAAAAACTAAAATTATAGGGAAAAAATACATTTTCGGTACTGTACAACGACATAATTCAATAGATTTCTGAATAAAGCCAAACATGTTTAAAATGATTCTTAACAAAGAGGAATGCATTTTAAATTGATTTTAGCTGATTGCACTTAAATTTCCATTGAAATTTTGAAGTTTTTTGATGTTTTTGCCCCTGTGACCAAAACTTTTAAACATATTTGTATCAGCCTTATGCCTGGGCAACTTTCAAAAAAATACATTTTAAATTTCAGCCTATAAAAGACAATATCTCAAAACTATTTAAAAATTGGTAGAAAAAATACTCAATATTTAGAATTTTTTTAATAAATCGTTAAGTGACGAATGACCTTTCTAGGTCAAAATCACGTTAATTAAATAAACAACAACATAAATCATTGATTTGTTAAATATTTTATGTACCGTCATCAGTGGTGACATTGGTTCTGGGGGTGAATTGGGTCATACAAATTTCAGCATTTTTGTATGACCCAATCTCACCCCCCAGACCCAATGTGACCCCTGATAACGGTACTTGTTTTCTTAAGCTTAAGGTTGACATTTTATGGCTATTATAAAATATTTAATACAATTTTAGGGAATATTCATTATTGTCTCAAAAATCGCGTTAAGATATTAGTTTTGAAATATTCATATATATTTTTTTGGACAGTATCGAAAATGTGGACAAAAAATATTGAACAATATTTTTTGAAGGCAAAATAAAATTTTTAATTGATAGTTAAACTACACAATTACACAATTTTTTGGTAAAATGTACCGTTTTTAAGTTTTAGAAAAAAAAATTTCATCTGAATATATCTAGTAAACAACTATTCCAAACTTTTGGGAATTCTGCTGATCTTATCAATGCTTAATTTTTTATAATTATGTAAAAATATGAAATAAACAAAATTATTTATTTTTAGACCTTTCAAAATTTAAACCTGATTAAAAAAATTGAAATTATTGTTAGTGAAATTATATTGTTATCTTTTCACATTTTTGATGAATATAAAAAATGGATACATGAATTTAAAAGAGTGACTAATATCCATACTTTTACGCAATTATGCAATAACTAAAGTTCAATCATCTTATCCAAATGAGGATCCCCAAGCATCACCTTATGTCACGCAATCGTAAAAAAGTACCATCCACTTTCTAAAGCTGGTTTACAAGCAACTTAGCCATATTTGGCAACACTTCACCGGCACTTCACCACCCGCTAATCTACAAGTTGCTTGCTAAATTGACATGTACGTCTCTGCATAGAGTACATACATACATCCATCCAACCACCCAGCATGGAAATGAGCACGTGCTGCGGCGCGGTGGCTGGCGCACATAACCAAAAAATCATCCCCAGCTGAGTTTTTTTTTTGCCATCGCCGTTTCCAAAAATTCGATCCGTTGTGCAACATTAATTCGTCTGCTTATGGCATTCTTCAGCCAAATTTTGGCGTGACTTGTGGTTCATAAGTTTGCTTTTTTTTTGTCGTTGACCCATTTTGAGCAAAATTCGACGAAGGTTCGTTGTCTTCTTTGAGCTGGGATCGAAAAAAAACCGTTGAGAGGACACTTTCTAAGCCAGGTGACGACACCTCATTTGCATATTTGACCTGTTTCATCGGGCGACATTCGATCGTCGAAGGGTTCGTTGCCTAACCCTCGGATGAAGTCACTCGCATGGCTTGATCGTGGGCGACTTCATTTCTAGCTCTAGGAATTGTGTTCCAATTGAAACTTATTAACGTCATGATTCGAATTCCCGGACGCTTCGAAACCCGGACACCTCATCTTGTTTTATCAATTATTTGGATATAAGTTCGCATTATAAATGTCAAAAATGGGTTATTTGATGAATTCTAACATCAACTTTCATTTAAAGTTTGTTTGAACGCTGTAGTTAATGTCAAAACAATTAAATAAAATAAAATTATAAGATTACCAAAAATGCGAAACATTTCACGTGAAATATTTCATAGGCGTCCGAAGCACAGGGAAGGCAAAGCAGAAATTTATGGTTTTGATTTCCTTAAATTCAAGCAAATTTTTATATAAAATATCGATTGTTTTGATGTTAACAGCTTATTTGAGACCTAAAGAATGCCATTCACTAACATTTCAGTCCAAATTTGTGCGATTCATTAGCAAAAACGAGTGTCCGGAATTCGAAGCAAAAGTGTCCGGATTTCGAATCAGCTTTTATCAGTGTCCGGGATTCGAAGCACAACAAGTCATTTTAATTTTCAAATTCTGATGAAAAATTGTTAGAAAATACATATTTTGCATGCATTCTCTTAAAACTGACTGTTAATACTACATCCTGATGATATTTCTTCATTTCCAACTTATTACATGATTTTTTGTCAGCTATAACAAAAATTATATGCTACTAAGTGTCCGGATTTCGAATCATGACGTTATGCAAGACTTGCAAAGATCAAATCGGCCCAATCCTTGGGAGGTTAGCTGGTGTCTGGGTCGTGTACATATGTAATTTGGTTGTGATTCGAATAGTGCACACAGCAAAAACCTGTTTCGTTTTCGCTGTCATGGAAAAACGCCAGCCATAAATCAACGTGGCGCGGCATGGAACGTTTCATCAACAAAGTTGGAATGCACATGGACCTGTTTGTCACAAAGATTTACAAAGTTGTTTAGAAAATTTTAATTTTTTATTTTGAAATTGTTCAAGGTACAATTATTCAGTTTTAATTTAAATATTCTGATAAACCCTTTCCAAACAATTGTCCAGCATAAGAATTCAGCTATAAAAACAAGCAAAGCGAAAAAAACGTATGACCAAATAGAGAAACCGGCAAATCTCACAGCTCGGTTCAATGGATCAGCGCTACCGCACAACACGGCTTGATCATGTGTGATTTGTGCGCGGCTCAGTGCGTTCTTTGTGGCGCAGAAAAGCAGAATTATCCTAACAAATCGCGGTGAGTGGCGGCGGCGGCGCGGTGAATGGAGGATGCGTCCAATAAACGGCCACCTTCGGCGCAAATGTCTTCCTATATACGGCCACGGGTATAGAAATAGAAGAAGGAAAAAAAATCAGTGCAATTACCCCTTTGAACGCTCGTATCATTACATGGTTCAGCTGCTGCTGTTGCGTTTGTCAGAACCAAGTCACCCTACCTTCTTCAAACAGCGCTGAGTTGTATATAGGAATTGACCGACTCTCCGTGGGCCACGAGGAAAGTGACAAGATAATTGTCCCCTCTGCTAAAATCAATCCAACAAACTTCATGGTGGTGTGACATTCAGTGATTGGAGCCCGCAGGGCATAATTTGAGACCACAACCCCAAACACGTGAGAAGTAGAAATTGAAAAGTAAACTTCCAGCGGAAAGTGTTGGTTTGAGCTAATTTATGTTTGACTGCAGAAGAGAGATAGAGAGCAAAAGTTCAAGTTATGGACTTTGTATTAGATCATTCAATAAACTGCCATGTCCGGTGAGAGTGGAGGCGCACTGCTTTTATGGACATGTGAATTGGTCATAATGAAAAGTTCACCGCAACAATGGGGAGGCACGTTTGAATAGTTGGCGTTATGCTGGTTTCTTTTGACGGAAATGTGAAAGAAAGTAATTGCAGTATGGCATGGTTTGCAAACAGTGGATTATTTCTTTTTCCGATTTCATAAAGTTTTATTTACCAAAATTAGCGGTACGTGAGAAATCCGTGAAATTCGGATCGCTCCACGAAGTTTTTCATTTCTGAGTGAACACAAAAAAGTAAATGTATAAATTTACAATCCCAGGAAATAAAAAAAAACCTAACTTAATCCACCTGTGTGGTTGATGCCTTCCTCACTTTTTACCAACAATGGGTAATATGAGTGGTTTGGAGACATATTTCAGATATTTATTTTAGATCCAGAAAAAATAAGTAGGTACACAGATATAACTTAGGAGGTCATAACTCGACACAGGGTTGCCAGATCATCTATGTTGTGGACTCGTTGGAAAGGTCTCTTGATTACCTAACCATCGATGGGTTGGATGATGGATCCGGACATCGTTTACATACATTTAAGTGAGATCCGGCTTCAAAAAAGTACATAAATATCACTTAAGTGGTCATAACTTGAGACAGGGTTGCCAGATCTTCAATGTTGTGGACTCGTTGGAAAGGTCTCTTGATTACCTAACCAACGATGGGTCGGATGATGAATCCGGACATCGTTTACATACATTTAAGTGAGATCCGGCTTCAAAAAAGTACATAAATATCACTTAAGTGGTCATAACTCGAGACAGGGTTGCCAGATCTTCAATGTTGTGGACTCGTTGGAAAGGTCTCTTGATTACCTAACCAACGATGGGTTGGATGATGAATCCGGACATCGTTTACATACATTTAAGTGAGATCCAGCTTCAAAAAAGTACATAAATATCACTTAAGTGGTCATAACTCGAGACAGGGTTGCCAGATCTTCAATGTTGTGGACTCGTTGGAAAGGTCTCTTGATTACCTAACCAACGATGGGTCGGGTGATGAATCCGGACATCGTTTACATACATTTAAGTGAGATCCGGCTTCAAAAAAGTACATAAATATCACTTAAGTGGTCATAACTCAAGGCAGGGTAGCCAGATCTTCAATTATGTGGACTCGTTGGAAAGGTCTCTTGATTATCTAATCAACGATGGGTCGGATGATGGATCCGGACATCGTTTACATGCATTTGAGTGAGACCCGGGCTCAAAAAAGTACATAAATATCACTTAAGTGGTCATAACTCGAGACAGGGTTGCCAGATCTTCAATGTTGTGGACTCGTAGGAAAAGTCTCTTGATTACCTAACCAATGATGGGTCGGATGATGGATCCGGACATCGTTTACATACATTTAAGTGAGATTCGGCTTCAAAAAAGCACATAAATATCACTTAAGTGGTCATAACTTTAGACAGGGTTGCCAGATCTTCGATGTTGTGGACTCGTTGGAAAGGTCTCTTAATAACCTAACCAACGATGGGTCGGATGATGGATCTAAACATCCTTTACATACATTTAAGTGAGATCCGGCTTCAAAAAAGTACATAAATATCACTTAAGTGGTCATAACTCAAGGCAGGGTAGCCAGATCTTCAATTATGTGGACTCGTTGGAAAGGTCTCTTGATTATCTAATCAACGATGGGTCGGATGATGGATCCGGACATCGTTTACATGCATTTGAGTGAGACCCGGGTTCAAAAAAGTACATAAATATCACTAAAGTGGTCATAACTCGAGACAGGGTTGCCAGATCTTCGATGTTGTGGACTCGTTGGAAAGGTCTCTTGATAACCTAACCAACGATGGAACGGATGATGGATCCGGACATCGTTTACATACATTTAAGTGAGATCCGGCTTCAAAAAAGCACATAAATATCACTTAAGTGGTCATAACTTGAGACAGGGTTGCCAGATCTTCGATGTTGTGGACTCGTTGGAAAGGTCTCTTGATAACCTAACCAACGATGGGTCGGATGATGGATCCGGATATCGTTTACATGCATTTAATTGAGATCCGGATATATGTGAAAACACATTTTTATACATAACTTTTGAACTACTCATCGAAACTTCAAACAATTCAATAGCGATGTATGGGACCCTAAACCAAGTCGAATGCATTTGGTTCGATCAAAATCGGTTCAGCCAGTGCTGAGAAAACTTGGCAAGATTTTTGAACACATACATACATACACACACACACACATACACACACACACACACACACACATACACACACACACACACAGACATTTGTTCAGTTTTCGATTCTGAGTCGATATGTATATATGAAGGTGGGTCTTCGAGCTTTTAATAAAAAGTTCATTTTTAGAGCAGGATTATAGCCTTACCTCAGTGAGGAAGGCAAAAAAGCATTTTAAATTGCTTCAGTAGATTAGTCTTCTATTTTCATTAAAATTTCAAAGAAGGGGACATAAACTTTGAAAAATATTTGCAACGGCCTAATTAAAAGAATTTAAGCAAAGTTCAAAACGAATTATCGTTTTGCGACAAATTTTGTTTTTGAATAATATTCAAAATCAGCAAAACCGCAGAATAATCAAGTCCATTTTTTTCGTATTGTTTTTCGTCAAATTCAATCACAAACTTACTCGTTAAACTCGTAAAATTCTTCTCAAAAAATCAAGATAAAAACATCTTTAAACAATTAATAGATTACTTACCTAGGAAATGTAGAAACCACCAACTTGACTTAATTTATGTCAATCCAAACACCCACACAAAATTAATTCACGAGTCCTCACTCTCAAAGTCTAATTCACGTTAACCTTACTCCACTCACCTTCCGGATCACTAATTCATTACACATATGGGTCACTCACGAGCGATTTACCTTGAAATACCTCTAAAAAGCTCCATCACGCCAAGCTCGCATCACAATCAGCAGCGACTCTCACGTTAATCGCCTAAAGTTAGATACCCATCGCCAGTGCCCGTACTCGTCGCACACGGTGAGCTTTAGGGTCGAGCGTTGAATCGAGTGTTAAACACACCTACTAAGTAACTAAGCTATCAGTGGGTATCACCAATGTCATCGTTTAGTATCGACGAACAACTAAATCTTGAATAATTTATTACTTTGGGGTGGATCATTAGCTCATATCGTTTGAATAATTCATGTTGACAGATTGTAGCCATTTGAACGGTGATATTCTGATATCACAATTCAATCGAATGTTTTCACAGGCCAAATTACATTGTCTCGTGAGCATATGTGATCCTGCAAATAACTGTTTTACTGCATAAATTATGAGCCACTTATAAACGTCGCATTTGGATGGATTCTAATCTGTGAAGGTGGCCCACATTGCCAAAGGACGTTCACCCTTTGTTTTGACCACCAGGGTGAATGAAAGCACGCAACCTCAACCCACCGGCACCCTCGCAGGGCGGCAATCTGATTAAGGGCAAGGTTTTATGCTCGAGTCCTTGGGTGAAAGCGAAAGCCGGTTGTGGCGCCGCCCGTCTGGCCAAGGATGTTTGCATAATTATATCGTGTCGTTACTTTGAGCTTGGCACAGTGGGTTGAAAATGAAATTACTTCGATTTAATTTGATTTTGAACGGATCTTTTCATTTTACAACATTTATTTCTAATTTAAGATGACATGTGAATTCAATAATTTTTGATTTTTCAAATATTAAAAATTTCTGTCTCGAATCAAGCTTTGATTTTTGCAAAATATACCAGTGTGACCACTAAATTTCTTCCACTTTTCACCTCCCCTTCCAGAACACCGAGCTCCGCCAGGGAACGCCACAGTTCAAGCGCTTCGAAGCGTTACCACAGCCGTTGGACTTTAAGGTGTTCATCTTCAACGTGACCAACCCGTACGAGGTCCAGATGGGCAAGCGACCCCGAGTGGTCGAGGTGGGACCGTACATTTATTTGTAAGTTATCCTTATTTTCAGAATTTTTTTTTTTTTATTTTAAACCAAATTTTCGTTCCAGCCAATACCGACAAAAGGACAACATTCGGTTTAGTCGGGATCGATCAAAGGTTCACTTTTCCCAACAACAATTGTACGTGTTTGACGCGGAATCATCCTACCCACTCACCGAGAATGACCCACTGATGGTGCTGAACATGCACATGAACGTAAGTGATCTAACCTAGAAACGACCAAGATCCCACTCCCATGTAAATTCATCCGAAGTTGTTTTTATTTTTATTGGAAATTCCGTTCTCTGAATTTTGTTCATTGGCATAACTCATCAATCTGTAAAAAAGTTATTTCTCTCCGTCTGACAATCTTTTTACCCCCTCTTTCTCACATTTGTATATCTTCATTTCAGAGTATATTACAAATAATCGATAACCAAGCAAAGGAAACGATCACAAATTTCCGTTCCGATGTTAACAATACTCTCGAAAAAATTCCAATAGTTAGGGTTATCAAAAGAATCATAGAGAAAACGACGCCAATCCAAGTAATGATTGTTCCTGTATATATTCTATACTTTCGCAAAACTCTCATCCTGTTATACTTGTGTTTTACGCAAAAACTTTCGTTTCGTTACTTAACCCACGTGGCCACGTGACTTTGGTTTCCCCTCTGTCCCTTCCGGGCCACATGGTTGGCGGTTTGGTTGAGGCGCCTGAAAAAAAGCTTTCCCTCACTCTGCTCCTTCCAAATTGCGCTCACTTTCTATTGTTTCTTGAGCCACAATCCTATCCTCTCTCAATCTCTCTCTCTCCTGTCCTGTTCCTCCCTTTCTTTGTGTGTTTTGCTACCCCTCCCCCTTTTCTGCCTGTATTTGTTGTGTATAATCATCTCTCGTTCGGGTGGCGGACTAATTTGTGAAACAAAAACGTGTTGTGTAGTGCTTCGTTTGTAGAACTCATGGAGGCGCATGGTCATTCACGTAGCTCCATTATATTCCTTGCACACAACTCCACCACATCCATCCATTCAAGTCACAGCCCTTATCCATTGTTTCTCGGTATATTTGTGCGCGTGTGTGTGTGTGAGTGTGTTGTGATGGAAAAGTATCAACAGGACGACGCCACTCGAACCAGGGGTGCATCATACGCACACACAGAATGCAACAGAGTTCAACTCAGTACAAACACACAAGACATTCCACATTCCAACTCCGATTTCGGCTTTTTTTTTGTTTTGTTTGCTGCGGATTAACCGCGCAAAAAACTTGATTCGAAACACTCTCTCATCACACAGTTCCAAGCAACTCGTCATGCTGTTATGCCCAGGAGGAAAAGACAAAGAAGTGAAAGCAAGCAGTTTGATCGTTGGAGATTAATTGCTTACGAACTAAAAGTTAAAGTTAAATCCTATCAAAAGTTACAGTAAAATACATTTATTTTATTTAATATTTATATTCAATAACTGCAAATAATTGTGCAGTTCTGACTCGTTTATCTGAAGCTTCGATTATCCGGAGTTTAGATTATCCAAGATTTGATTATCCTTAGCTGGGATAACCGAATCATGCAAACAAAAACAAGTTTTATTCTATTTGCCGATTAAATTATTCAAATTTTCGATTACACAACTCAACATTTTTTAAGTTGATGTCAGTAAACGCCTCAGTTTCGTCAAGGTATGATAGATTTTGGCTCCCTGGACACGTTACAATAAAAAATGATTTAACTAATAAAACCTATGGAATCATGTTAAACAACCATGCGTTCCCTCATATAAGCAACCATGGTTGCTTAAAATAATTCCATAGAATTTGTTCCCAAATTTAAAATTTTATTTATTGGCAGGGAATCTTCTAAAATTTAATTCTGTCAATTGGAGCATCTTTAGGGAGCCCAAATCTATCACACCTTGACGAAACTGAGACTTTTACTGGCATCAACTTTTAAAATGTCGAGTTGTGCTATTCATAGTTTGGGTATCCGAAAATTGGAAATGAACTTAAAAAAAGGTTGAGATTTCAAAAAAAAAATGTTCACGTGGACATGGATTATGGATGGTCCTAGTAAAATTTTCCAATAAATTTAATCTATCTCTCCACGGAAAATTTGCAAATGATGGTCCTTAAAGTGATTTAAATTTGATGTTCAGTACATTCAGGCCCTTTTCAAATACACAGAAAAAAAAATGATGGTAATATTCATCAGGAAATGGTAACAGATTTTGTGGATAAAAAAATGATTAATTTTACCCCAGAAAATGATGATTTTTCATCAGTTTTTGATGAATATTCATCAGGTTCACATTTTTACACATTTTTTACCAAATTTTCAACATTCCAAAATTCAACTTTTTTTTTCTTTGTATTGATCTTGGCACTTTAACATGGACGCAGAGTAACCCTATGACTTGTATGTTTCTGTCAAGAACATTATTTCGAAAATCTAGAAAACAACTTTTTGTTTCTATAAATTTCCAGTTGCTTTGTCCATCAAACTGGTTAAAGTTGCACTTTAAAAATTCGAGTGACAACTGAAAATACAAGTGAGCAACCCCGGCTCGGCTTGATAATTTTTGAGGAAATTTTCAATTTCACAGATTTGATCCTCAGCAATCATATACGGTCCATATTCAGTTATCCAAAGCCTCGATTATCCGATGGTTCGAATATCAGATGGTCTGCAGAAAAAATTTGAATGATATCACAAAAAAAAATTTTTTTGATGTTTTTCATTTTCCGTTGCAAATATTTTTCAAAGTTTATGTCGTTTATGTTTCCTCATAAATTAGATATTTTAAACACTAATAAACATTCGAAGCTTCGGATAATCGAGGCAAAAGATATTAGAGGCTAAGGATAATCGAGTCTAGAGTGAACTTTTTTCAATTGATAACATCCTGCAACTCCCCAACTCCCACCTTCCCTCCTTAAAAATGCTCAAAAAAATTTTAAATTTCTCGTAATTTTAACACATTTCAGATAATTTCAGAATTCCGAAATTCATACATTATTTGAATTGTTAGGAAAGACTAAGTTTCATGTCCGGAAAAGTCCGAAATTGTCTAATTGCCCTGCAGTATTTCCTGCTTCAATAATTACAAATTAATGTTTATTCGCTAAAAATACATATTATAATGTGTAATAGATGTCAACCCATCACGCAACTTCTCAATGTCGTGTCCAAATGATTCTCTGTCACGCCAAAGTCTGTTTAATAACATTTTCATGTTTTGTAATCAGACATGTTCTTCCGTTATTTCCCATTACCTGACAAGCCAATGGCTTTGATGCATTGCAGTTGATGACCAAAAATAGATTTTTACACATTCAAGCTAAACAGTCAACCAGCATAATACACCCGTAAAACCACAAGATCATCGATCACCGCAAGATCACTATGACTAATTGCATTTAGTGCGTGTTGTTTGTTTAAGGCCGGTTGGTGTCTGTCAATAGAAGCAGTGAAACAACACAAAACACACATACACACCACAGAGGCACCTGAAACACCTCTCTAGAGTATATAATTGCAACTCCCCACGAACGATCATTAATTAATGCTAACCACAAAATCACATCTTTCTCTCACGCCCATCAACCACCAACCCCCGCACCATTCCAGTCCATTCTACAAATTGCCGAGGACGAAACGTACGACAGTTTGCGGCTGATCAACGTGGAGTTGAACCGCATCTTTGGCCGGCCCGACTCGATGTTCCTGCGAACGACCCCGAAGGAGTTTCTGTTCGACGGAGTTCCGTTCTGCGTGAACGTGATCGGAATTGCGAAGGCGATCTGCAAGGAGATCGAGAAGCGCAACACCAAAACCATCCGCGTACTGCCCGATGGTTCGATGAAGTTTTCGTTCTTTAATCACGTAAGTACGGATGAGGTGGCTGGATGGACACTACCGGTTTAACCCGTTGAGTTGCTTTGCAGAAAAACATGACCGAAGACGGAATCTACACGATCAATACCGGCGTCAAGAATGCGCTGGAGACGCAAATGATCGAGTTCTGGAATGGTAAGAACATGCTGGACAAGTGGAGCAACTCGTCGCGAGGATCGTCCATGACCTGCAACAAAATCGAGGGAACCGACGGGTCCGGATATCCTCCGTTCCGGGAGGGTGTCCAGCGGATGACCATCTTTAGTTCGGACATTTGTCGGTAAGGGTGTGAAGTGTACAATCAGGTGTAGAGCAGTGATCGGTACGGATTGTGTCTTCTCCAGGACCGTGGATATAAAGTATGTCGGCTCATCCAGCTACGAAGGCATCCCTGCGGCTCGATACGTGACCGACGATAACTTCCTGAACAAGATTGGCCCCGAGCACAACAACGATTGCTACTGTGTCAATCGAATACCAAAGGCCATCGTCAAAGCCAACGGATGTCTGTACGAGGGCGCTCTAGATCTTTCCACGTGTTTCGGTAAGTGCAGATCCTGTGGCGCGCATGATTCATACCACGAAAAATGATCAAAATTTCCGTTCTACGCGGGCAAGAATGATAAATGCTCATTTTGGGGAACTTATTAGCATAAATCATCGGAAAATACGACAAACCAGTCACCCACATCTGTGCTTTAAAAGTCAAACGCAAAGTGCGAAAGCCTCCGATATGCGAAAGTGATCACACGCTCGTAAAATGCCAGCCCGCCACTTGAGCATCGCGTTTAGTAAGTCGTTGGTGGAACAACAACTGGCAGAACAAGTTGTTCGGCAGGCAGGTGATTCGTTAGGCAAATTGATGTCTCGCACCTTAGCAGCTTGTTAATTGTGACGACAGTCGGGCTAATTTAATTACCCATTTCAAGGATTTGATGGGTTATATTATTATTACCTCATATTAATAAAATGAGGAAGATTTTTTATGGAATGGACGAGAAAGGATGTTGCAATATTAGATAAGCATGACATTCTCCAAATGAGCAAATGATCGATTATCGTCGAAAAACCTTGACATTTAATGATATTTTGCAACGAATTTATGATTCATTGTTCTTTCATTCTGATAAGATCTTCGTATTTCTTCATTTTTGGCTCTTTTAGTTTAGTAAACAATCTCAGGATAACTTTTTTGTCAATGACTCAACCAACTATCCCTTTCGCTGATTAGTAGTCACTTTAAACAAAAGCAGGCCAAACCATTAAAAGGCAGATGTTAGATTTAAATTGAATCAATCGCAGCAACTCGTGTCATAAATCAGTATCTCATTTTCCCGCGGTCGTCGCCGCCGGTAAGCAGCTCCATAATCACTCAATTAACCTATCGATAGGCTTAGATAGCGTGTATCACGGAGAAGCCACAGGTCACTATAGACGCATTTTATGCATAAACAGCATGAAACGCAGAGGGTTTTTTCCGATAAAAATCACCCCAAACCAGGGGCGGGTACGAGATACTGTTATTAAAGACTGTATTGCGCCGTTAGTGGATTAGTTAAGCATGTTACACACACTAATCTTGGGAAAAAACAATTGCGCGCTGCGTCGAACATCTTCTTTACTGCGATCGACAACTCGCTCAAACAATTAATTAACGATCGATATAACAAAGTAGCCGCGACGCGTGTGTTCCCACCATTAACGACTTAATCGAGTACAAACAGCTCCACATTCATACACGCTGAACCAAGGTCGATCTTTTTCCACGAATTACCGCACCCGTCCAAACCCCGATCGCGATGCAAAAGGCAGTTGTAAAATATCGGAATTCTGGTCACGAACGGTACCAACGGACCAACACTATATCGCGGGCGATGCTGCGAGAGAGTAAAAGATCGTCAAAGAAAAACAAACACTCGACCCGCGATTCTCCGCCGATTGGCTTTGTTTGTTTTGCTCAAAATCACCTGTCTGGCAGTGGTATCGGTTTCAGCCTCGAGCCACGCAGACTATCTGATCGCGTAAAGCCGAGCCATGCCATGATTTATGAATAGCAGCACCATTAATCCAGCTTAACTCCCCCTGCCGGGACAGGTTTTAACACCTCTCCGTAGCGTGCTGTGTTCTCTCCGGCAGATCAACCCGTCGTAGAAAGTACTGCTCACGCGAGAGAATTGCGAAGGAGTTTTAGTCAACGGAGAACAACGAAGGGTTACGGACGTGCCTGGCGATCGTGATCCTCGTGGTAGCACACGATCGTTGAACATTCGTGATACTGTGGATCGCTGCATCCACACCCTAGCCCAGGTGGCTTCTGCAGCAGGTCGAAATGAAATTTGTGATTACGGTGTTGATCCTCGTGTTGTCCTGCGATCAACAGCGCGGAGTTGGCGCAAAGTTGTACAAGAGCTGCGAGTTGGCGCGAGAGTTGGCCCTCAAGCAGGTGCCGGAAGAACAGATCGGTGACTGGCTGTGCATCGCTGAGCACGGGGCCAGATTCAACAGTTCGGCTGTCAATCTCAAGTACAAACGTTTCGGTGGCTCAGCGTACTATGGGATCTTTCAAATCAGTGATCTTTACGGCTGCCTAAAGAGTAGTTCCATATGCGGACTGACCTGTGCTGACCTGCAGGACGACGAGGTAGAAGACGATATTGACTGCGCGCGGCAGATTCACAGAGAGTACAATCGAGAGATCGGAGACGGTTTCGCAGCATGGCCAGTGTACAAGACTCATTGTCAGCATCTCGCGATCAAGGCTGATTTTAGTGACTGTTTAAACGAAGAGGTCATTCGCTTCCAGCGGTATTACAAGAAGAAGAAGGCTAAGGCTAAGAAAGCCGAACTTGAGCCGAGTGTTCCCGTGGGTAAAGTGTACGAACGTTGTGAGCTGGCTGTTGAGCTTCGGGACAAGTTTAAGCTGCCACAGGATCAGATTGCAACGTGGGTTTGCATCGCGTATCACGAGAGTCGTTTCAACACCTCTGCAGAGGGTCGACTGAACGCGGATGGTAGTGGCGATCATGGGCTGTTCCAGATCAGTGACATCTATTGGTGCTCGTATTCGAGCCAACCAGGCAAAGCATGTGGTGTAACGTGCGAGGACATGAAAAACAGTGACATCAGCGATGATATCCGTTGCATTCAGATCATCTTCGACGAACATCGTAGGATTTCCGGAAATGGGTTCAACGCGTGGTCGGTGTACAAGCCGTACTGTCAAGGCAGAGAAGAAAGCTTTATTCACAACTGCTTCGACGAAACAGTACCATCAACTTCGATCCGTCCTCGGCCTGGCATAACTGCACCGACTCAACCTGGGAAAAAGTCTGCTCTCACGGTGGCACCACCAATTGGTAAAGTGTACGATCGTTGCGAGTTGGCCAACGATCTGCTGCACAAGTTCAACTTCCCAAGGGAGCAAGTGGCCACGTGGGTTTGCATTGCGTATCACGAAAGCAGCTTCAACACGTCGGCTGAAGGACGTTTGAACGCCGATGGTAGTGGTGATCATGGCCTGTTTCAAATCAGCGATATCTACTGGTGTTCACCGCCTGGAAATGGTTGGGCTTGCGGAGTGAGCTGTGCGGATCTGAAGGATAGTGACATTACGGATGATGTTAAGTGTGTACGTACGATTTTTGAGGAACATCAGCGGCTTTCCGGAGACGGATTTAACGCATGGTCAGTGTACAAACCGTACTGCCAGGGCATGTCGGAAAGCTTTACCCGAGGGTGCTTCGGATCGGATGATGATCAACCGGTCACCGCTGGACTACCAAAACCTGCCATAACAGCGCCGACGCGCATTCCTCCAAGAAAGACCGCGTCGTCTAGAGGAAAGGTCTACAACCGTTGCGAGCTGGCTAGGGAACTTTACTTCCAGCATCACTACTCATACGAGGATGCCGCCATGTGGACTTGTATAGCCCAATATCAGTCGAACTACAACACTGCCGCCGTCGGAACCGGTGCCGGAGATGTTCGGTACCACGGAATGTTCCAGCTTAGTGATGAGTACTGGTGTTCACCACCCGGCAAGGGTTGGGTCTGTGGATTGCCCTGTTCCGATCTAGAGGATGACGACATCACAGACGATCTTGCCTGCATGCGACACATTTACGAAGAGCATCAACGAATCTCCGGAGATGGGTTTAACGCGTGGGCGGTTTATCAACCGTACTGCAAGGGAAAGGCTTTGGAAATGGTGAAGGGATGCTTAGAGGAGGGTGAAAATGCCGTTGTCCCTACGACCACAACAAGGAGACCTCCTACGAAAAAGAAGAACGTTGGAGTTGGTAAAATCTACAGCCGATGCGAGTTGGCTCAGGAGTTGTACTACAAGCACAATCTGCCATTTGAACAGATAGCGACTTGGGTGTGTATCGCGCATAGAGAGTCAAACTATAACGTGTCAGCAATTGGACGTCTGAATGCGGACGGAAGCGAAGATCATGGTCTGTTCCAAATCAGCGATATCTACTGGTGTTCACCACCTGGCAAGGGGTGGGTCTGTGGACTGTCGTGTTCAGATCTCGAGGATAACGACCTGACGGATGATGTGGAATGTATGAAAACGATATACGAAGAGCACACTCGGCTGTCCGGCGATGGATTCACGGCTTGGGCAGTGTATCGTCCTTATTGTCAGGGAAGATCAGATCATTACATCAATGGATGTTTCGATGCCGATCCCACAACAACCACAGTTCTACCAAGTACAACAAAGCGATTCTCGAGTACATCTCCGAGAACAACTCGTTGGAGTCCCATAACGAGCAAAACAACACTGCTACCAACAACATCACCGACAACACAACGTCCAACCATATCGACAACCACTGCCCGTTCCGCCATCAAATCAACCACGAGTTTGTTCGACTTTTACCTGAACCAGTTTGGCCGTCCAAACACGACACCGGCGACCTTCAGACCGTTCAGAACGACTTCTATTTCCCCTGTTCGCACCCCGTGGTCGTCTTCGTCAACGGTGGCACGTGACTTTACGCCGGGGACACTTTCCACGGCCAGCAGAACGACAACGTTGCCACCCACCACCAAGTATTCAAACTTTGATCAACTGTTCGCTAACCTTAAGCATGGCTAATGGTCGCCGTTTTGCCCGAATCAATAAACGCTGCTTTTTTCGTACGTTCGAACGTGCTTACTAATGCGAGAAATGTCCTTACCTTCCCCATGTGTACTGTACAATCTAGTCAGGTAGTCGATCAGAGTTTTATTGGCGATGCGTACTTTGAATTACGATCGAAATGATGTGAAGCGTTGACGGTCTGTCAGCGGGTTGTAAATCATAGCGAATAATAAATCGTAAATTTTATAAGGGATAATTAAGACATTTTTACTACTTCACAGATGCCCCGGTAGTTCTGACGCTACCCCATATGATGGGTGCCGCTGAGGAGTACACCAGCTTGATTGACGGTATGCATCCCGATCCTGAGAAGCACCAGATTTTCGTGGATGTGGAACCGGTATGACAAACCTATTCAAAAACAACAATCTTGATACTAACGCTTCTCTCATTTTAGCTCACCGGCACTCCACTAAACGGCGGCAAGCGAGTGCAGTTCAACATGTTTCTTCGGCGGATCGACTCTATTCGTCTAACCGATCGATTGCCAACCACGCTGTTTCCGGTACTCTGGATTGAGGAAGGCATCGCGCTCAACGAAGATATGGTCAAGCTGATCGACGATAGTTTGATGAAGATCCTAACGATCCTGGACATTGTCCAGTGGACCATGATCGCGATCGGACTGTTCCTCGCCATAAGCATGCCCATTCTGTACTTTACCAAGCGACGTCCCTCGTCGGGCACGATCACGCCGACCCTGACGACGACCACGAGTGCCGCTAGCATCCCAGAACGGGGAGGTCTTGGCGGGAATCCCGACAAATGACACTCGCTGAAGATGATTTTTCTGGACTGAGTTGACTGACTGAGGATGAGTGAATGGGAACAAATTATGATAAAAATTAAAATTGAGCAATAGAGAGAGCGAGTGCGAGAGATTCAAGTGCCAACGCGTTGTGAGAGTGAACGAGTACCGAACAAAATTTGAGACAGTGTGTACAATTATTTAGTTGCAAGCAACGATAGTTCACCGTCTGTGCATTTTAGTGCTAACTAAGTCAATCCAAATCCGTCCATAATTATGTTTATGCAGGAATGAGCAGTTGTATGTTTCTTTTTTTTATTCAAGAGATAAGAATCATTAGAATAGCTAATAAATTAATTGTGATTGTTTGTAGATAAAAATAAAATATTACACAATCAACTGAGTTTAACTAGTAATCCGAAAATTCTTCATGGGGACGGTGGTGTAGCGTGGGGGCCTCACACCCAAGTTGGCCTGCATCTAGCTTTATGCTTAAAATGAAATAAAAATGCTTCATATTCAATATTCTCATTATATTTTGGTTCTATGGAAATAAACAATTTTTTTCAATTGCATTTTCCTGCATCTATTATTATGACCTTTAGAATTCGTTCCAAATCATTTTGAATATTAGTGAAATTTCCTTGCACTCAATATCAGGATAACCCTTAAAAGGGTACTTTCTATCCTTTTTTCAACTTTGCCCGTCGTCACCCTTTTGAAAGGGTACGTGGGAGAAACCCTTCAAAAGGGTACTGGCCCAGTACCCTTTAAAAGGATACTTGCAACAAAGCGGTGGGCTCACTAGCGACATCTATGAGTCAATTTTGTTTCGTTGAAATAGTGGTGCCATCTATTGTAATTTTTCATAAGTTCATTTAACAAATAGATGTTGTTTAAAATAAGTTTTTTATTGTTATACATCAATAAATATTTACATTTCAATATTAAAAATAACCCTTGCACATCAACGTGTTCGATTTGAACCACGCAGTCAATCGCGATTTAATCACCTCCCCCAGGGACGAGCTGCAACTCGGACGTCGTCCATTTCGACGGGAATTCCGCACAGCTCCGTTTCCACCGTGAGCAACCCGTTACACTCAAAATCAGAATAACCCTTAAAAGGGTACTTTCTATCCTTTTTCAAGTTTACCCGTCGTCACCCTTTTGAAAGGGTACGGGGGCGAAACCCTTCGAAAGGGTACTGGCGTAGTACCCTTTTGAAAGGGTACCGCAACGGAGCGATGCGTTCACTAGCGACATCTATGAGTCAATCGTGATGTTTTGGACCAGTGGCGCCATCTTTCGGATTTTGTTGAGAATTAAATATAAAATCAGATTTTGATTTGACCGTTTTTATTGCTTACAACTCTATGTACAGTTCGACATAATCCTATCATTACTATAATAATCAAATGCCGATTCGCGTCCAGCAACAAACTGTCTCGAATGACTTCAAGACAGGTACAACTTTTCACAGGGGTTGAACGGTTTTAGCACGTCACCGATTCTGCCGACTTCCATCGCCCTGAGCTGCATACAGATTGATTAGCCAGATTTTTTCATTGTAACACCTGAAAAGCAAATACCATGTAAACAATAATTCTAACAATAGTAAAGATCAATATCACCTTAAATCAACAGATTGCTCCAGCCCGATCGAGAGAGTAGAAATTGCACAAATTCTGTAAATAGCAAAAGAAATCAAAATGACTGAAAAATTTAGTGAATAATAAAACAGAAATAGTACAATTCCATAGTAAATTTTCAATAGGCCGAAACCTTGGATGTAAACAAGCAGCCTATCCCACCCTTACTCAAAGTAAACATGCCATTTGAGCAAGTGAGATAGACTGTTTGTTTATATTTCAAATGATGGGTATTTCAGGGTTGTTAAGGGAAAGTCGAAAAAAAATCCGCGCCGACCGAAACCCCAATCCGCGCGAAATTCGCGCCATGTAAAAAAAATCGCGACCAATGAAACTCGTTTTATGTTTGAAGGAATAAAAGCAAAAAATCCTTTTAAAAATACCTCAAGAAACGTCAAGAAAAGTATCACAAAAAAAATCGTTTTGCAAATCATTCCGAAACAAATTGCATTTCCAATATTTGAAATATTTTCTTCTAAAAATTTAAGAATTTAAGAATTTTAGAATTTAAGAATTCAAGAATTCAAGAATTCAAGAATTCAAGAATTTAAGAATTTAAGAATTTAAGAATTTAAGAATTTAAGAATTTAAGAATTTAAGAATTTAAGAATTTAAGAATTTAAGAATTTAAGAATTTAAGAATTTAAGAATTTAAGAATTTAAGAATTTAAGAATTTAAGAATTTAAGAATTTAAGAATTTAAGAATTTAAGAATTTAAGAATTTAAGAATTTAAGAATTTAAGAATTTAAGAATTTAAGAATTTAAGAATTTAAGAATTTAAGAATTTAAGAATTTAAGAATTTAAGAATTTAAGAATTTAAGAATTTAAGAATTTAAGAATTTAAGAATTTAAGAATTTAAGAATTTAAGAATTTAAGAATTTAAGAATTTAAGAATTTAAGAATTTAAGAATTTAAGAATTTAAGAATTTAAGAATTTAAGAATTTAAGAATTTAAGAATTTAAGAATTTAAGAATTTAAGAATTTAAGAATTTAAGAATTTAAGAATTTAAGAATTTAAGAATTTAAGAATTTAAGAATTTAAGAATTTAAGAATTTAAGAATTTAAGAATTTAAGAATTTAAGAATTTAAGAATTTAAGAATTTAAGAATTTAAGAATTTAAGAATTTAAGAATTTAAGAATTTAAGAATTTAAGAATTTAAGAATTTAAGAATTTAAGAATTTAAGAATTTAAGAATTTAAGAATTTAAGAATTTAAGAATTTAAGAATTTAAGAATTTAAGAATTTAAGAATTTAAGAATTTAAGAATTTAAGAATTTAAGAATTTAAGAATTTAAGAATTTAAGAATTTAAGAATTTAAGAATTTAAGAATTTAAGAATTTAAGAATTTAAGAATTTAAGAATTTAAGAATTTAAGAATTTAAGAATTTAAGAATTTAAGAATTTAAGAATTTAAGAATTTAAGAATTTAAGAATTTAAGAATTTAAGAATTTAAGAATTTAAGAATTTAAGAATTTAAGAATTTAAGAATTTAAGAATTTAAGAATTTAAGAATTAAAGAATTAAAGAATTTAAGAATTTAAGAATATAAGAATTTAAGAATTTAAGAATTTAAGAATTTAAGAATTTAAGAATTTAAGAATTTAAGAATTTAAGAATTTAAGAATTTAAGAATTTAAGAATTTAAGAATTTAAGAATTTAAGAATTTAAGAATTTAAGAATTTAAGAATTTAAGAATTTAAGAATTTAAGAATTTAAGAATTTAAGAATTTAAGAATTTAAGAATTTAAGAATTTAAGAATTTAAGAATTTAAGAATTTAAGAATTTAAGAATTTAAGAATTTAAGAATTTAAGAATTTAAGAATTTAAGAATTTAAGAATTTAAGAATTTAAGAATTTAAGAATTTAAGAATTTAAGAATTTAAGAATTTAAGAATTTAAGAATTTAAGAATTTAAGAATTTAAGAATTTAAGAATTTAAGAATTTAAGAATTTAAGAATTTAAGAATTTAAGAATTTAAGAATTTAAGAATTTAAGAATTTAAGAATTTAAGAATTTAAGAATTTAAGAATTTAAGAATTTAAGAATTTAAGAATTTAAGAATTTAAGAATTTAAGAATTTAAGAATTTAAGAATTTAAGAATTTAAGAATTTAAGAATTTAAGAATTTAAGAATTTAAGAATTTAAGAATTTAAGAATTTAAGAATTTAAGAATTTAAGAATTTAAGAATTTAAGAATTTAAGAATTTAAGAATTTAAGAATTTAAGAATTTAAGAATTTAAGAATTTAAGAATTTAAGAATTTAAGAATTTAAGAATTTAAGAATTTAAGAATTTAAGAATTTAAGAATTTAAGAATTTAAGATTTTAAGAATTTAAGAATTAAAGAATTTAAGAATTTAAGAATTTAGGAATTTAAGAATTTAAGAATTTTAGAATTTTCGAATTTTCGAATTTTCGAATTTTCGAATTTTAGAATTTTAGAATTTTAGAATTTTAGAATTTTAGAATTTTAGAAGTTTAGAATTTTAGAATTTTAGAATTTTAGAATTTTAGAATTTAAGAATTTTAAAATTGTTTTAAATTTAATATTTTTTAGTTTTCAAATTTTGTCTTAAATTCTTAAATTTTTGATTTTTTAATTTTGATTTTTTTTTAATTTTGATTTTTTTTAATTTTGAATTTTTGATTTTTTAGTTTTTTGGAGTTTTGAATTTGAGATTTTCAAAATTCTGAATTTAGAAATTCGGATTAAAAAAATGGATTGTAGAAATTCAAAAAAAATTTAATCTGAATTTTTAAAAATTTTGATTAAAAAACTTTTAAGATATAAAAAAAAGTTTCGAATTTTTGAAATTTGAATTTTGAATGATGGAGCATCAATTTTTGAATGTTCTGACCTTTTTATTTTTCGCCAAGATTGTTTAAATTGTAATTGTAATTTATTTCTACGGGTAAATCCCATCTAAAATTTAAAGGCAAATTTAATGTATCCACAATAAAATTAAAAATAAATAAGGAATAAATAGGAGGATTTGTTTTTGATACTACTTCAGTTTTTTACACTAAAATTTTACTTTTGAAGAAAAAACAAAGGTACCCCAAGGAAATCTGCAATAAATCCGGAACAATCCGGTGTTCGGAACCAACTTAACGGTCAAACTAGATTGAAAAGTGTACCTGCCCTGAAGGTTTCATCAAAATTGGATGAAACCAACCGGAGATATAATTTTATAACATTTTAAAATTTTGTTTCTGAAGCGGGAATGGCCTTTTGGGTGTTTTCATATATTTTCATTTAATAATATCATCAACAATATTTTGATAAACACTGGTAAACAATTTGTTGGACTTCAAAAATAATCTTGAAAAAAAATCTTAATGCTACCATAAGATTTTGGCCGCTTCGAATTTCCGGAGATACGATTCAAAAAGCAGAGCTGTGGAGTGGGAATCAGAGTTGGAAAAGTTGAGACTTTTCATATCTTTCTGAAATTCGGAACAGCTCAAGGTTGAAACCGTTAAACCACCTTATCATCACCTTATCAAAGATCATTGATAAATACCTTTGAAAACGCTCGCGATTTCGTTTCCCACAGCATCATAAACTCCATCCATGTTGACTTGAGTCTGTAATTAAAAAAAAAACAAACATGTTAAACATTTTTCCTCCATGTTTCCAAAGTGCTAACAAACCTGCGTTTTCCAAAAAAAAACTTCGGAAACCAGCAAAATGAATCACCTGCACAAATCACTAATCAGGATCACCTCAAACTTCTACCAACTCGCGAAAATTACGCGGAAAAACGCGGAAAATGCAGAGGAGCAAGAGAGGACGTGAAATTTTACGGCAAATTGCTTTGATCTGTCAAATCTATTTACAAATATAGTTCGCGAGTTGAGACGAAGTGGCGCCACTTTGTACGCAAAGGGAAATACCCTTTTAAAAGGGTAATACCAGCGAGGTGTATTCAAAGGATAGTTTTAACCCTTTTAAAAGGATAAAATGTACCCTTTTGCAAAGGGTAAACCTCGAGTACCGTTTAAAAGGATACTTTCAACCCTTTGAACCGGTAACTTTTATTTTGAGTGTACACTCAAAAATAAAGTTACCGGTTGAAAGGGTTGAAAGTATCCTTTTAAACGGTACTCGAGCTTTATCCTTTGCAAAAGGGTACAGATTACCCTTTTAAAAGGGTAAAAACCACCCTTTGGAATTACTTCGCTGGATTTACCCTTTTAAAAGGGTACTTCCTTTACTGCAAGTGATGTTAGCGCCGCCCTGCATTTTAAAACGGGAACTTAATCGTACTAGACGTGTCGAAACTTGTTCGCGTGTTTTTTTTCGCTTAAGTTTGCCGGAACTGTTCCGGCCTAATTGGCCATTTTCTATCTCCTTCGGCCTCGAGAAATATCTTTTCGCGTTTACCCTCTTGCTTCGCGACGTTAACGGCCGTGGCAGAACCGTATCCGAGTTCCACCCGTTCAAGTGGCGTCGTCCGATTCTGATACGGATAGGAGAACGCCACGGAACATTTTTACCTTGCCTAACCTACCATGGAAATAACCTTCGGGAGAGTGAAGCCGCTCGGTTTCCCGAACAGTACCGCTGTTATGTAAGTTCTGGAATACTCAATGGTTTCAAAAGCTTGAAGTTGAAATTTCTGAAATATTCTCCGCAGAAAAAACTCCCGCACAGGACAAACCTGATTTACTAGGCGGACCTACCCTAGTCGCAGTTCGAAGCCGGCTCCAAGGAAGGCATTTAAGTTGGCCCAGATGGTCCCCGAATGCCGTACATCGCTTCGTTCAACCATCAACACCATGGATCGACGCCGAGCCAGATCCGGTTGCTTCTGTTGAACGGCCAGGCTGGCTATAGACCAAGCTATAGACACTATTAGTTAAATAAAGAATGTAGATTTTTTGTAAAGTTAAAATAAAAACATTTTTCAGGTAAATATTTTGCTTTCATACTGATCTTAAAAGAAAATCCAACAGATGGCACCACTGTTTCAAACGAATAATTATGACCCATAGATGTCGCTAGTGAGCGCGCCGCTCTGTTGCCATTATCCTTTAAAAGGGTACTGGGCCATTACCCTTTTGAAGGGTTTCGCCCTCGTACCCTTTCAAAAGGGTGACGACGGGTAAAGTTGAAAAAAGGATAGAAAGTATCCTTTTTAAGGGTTATTCTGATTTTGAGTGTACGCTTCACCGTGATTGTGTGCAGTTCGCGGCGCTGGTTGTGGAAGTAGATCGGCACGAGCTGCTTCATCTTCTACCTAAAGCTGCTTTCGGAAGGGACTGCTTGGCGTCGATCTGCTTCGACCTTGGTGACAGTGCCTGAAAAAAATTGCAATTTATTAAAAGTGTTTTTTTTTTAAAGTCGTACTGGAACAAACCCGTCTTCTGAGAGCAGTCGGTTGGTTAATTTTGCTCCATCCGGCATTGCTCCGCGAATCGCTTCCGCACGGCCTTACCATCACCATAATCCTGGTTGGCGATTCTGCCTTTAACCGACGGATCCGGAATAGCCGGAACTTAGTCACGAAGACTTAAAATCGACAGAAGAGGAACCGACACCTTCACCCGAACCAAACACGCCAAAACAAACATGACATTATAAGTTCTCATTTTTAAATCCAGGGCGGCGCCGGCATCGTTTGCCCCTTTTGAAAGGGTTAAGCCAGCGAAGTGAAGTCAAAGGATAGTTTTCACCCTTCTAAAAGGATAAAGTGTACCCTTTTGCAAAGGGTAAAGCTTAAATACCGTTTAAAAGGATACTTTTAACCCTTTCAACCGGTAACTTTATTTTTGAGTGTGGCATTTTCAATGTACAAATCGGCAAAGAGTTCTAGTCATTTTAGTGAATGCTCATTTTTTGAAAACGAATAATAATTTTAAATGTGCTAGCTAAATTCCGATAATAATAACGATTTTACCACCATTTAATTTTAACGGTAGAACTCAAAAAATAATAAAAATTCAAACCAGTTTTTTTTTCAAGATTGAATGATTTGGACTTAAAAATACGAAGTTCAGCCCTTTTCTGAAATAAATTAGTGTTTTTCTTAGGATCGTGAAATTCCTACGAATTTTGAAGACTTGATTTGGTGCTTCCCGTGAAAACTAAAAAATTTCAACTTGAAAAATTACTTAGCCTGCGCAGTCATTTTTGTCAATTTTTGTAGGTCAGTGTTATTTACAACTCCCACATTGGCCCATTTGAATTATTTTGCCAGAAAGCCATTTTTTCGTGCTGTGTTTTGACAGCTACAAAACCGCCTTACCTTATAAAATTCAAGTAACCTTGAGCAAAGTTGACGTTTTGGCCAAACTGAATGACGTTTTCGAAGTTGGTTCGTTCGATCAACGCCAATTCGAACGCTAGTTGACTCGCAAAAGTGCTCAAAAAGTCTGGCCGAGGAAATTTTAGCGAAAAAATACAATTTCGTGATCTTGTTTGCGCTGGAAAAACAGTGAATCAATCGGTCCGGGGTGGATTGAATCGGTCGGAAGTCGCGTCGGGTCGAGTTTTGCATCGCGTCGGTCCAGAGCCGAGGAGGATCTGGAATCTGCTCGCTGCAACCGAGTTGGAGCTGGCTGGAAGTGTCAAAGGAGGAGGAAAAAAAGAGGAAGAATCGCTGGAAGGTGTGTGATTTTCACCGGAAACGGTGTCCTTTGTGGGTATCGGTGGTCCTCGTCCTCCGCTTTTGCCGAGGATGGCCTCACGGGGAATCGATCCGGGATGGTTCACTTGGTTTTGCCGCCGGCGACGGAGTTGTGCTCGGCAGTGTGACGGTGTTTCGAAAAGAGGATTTAATAGGAAGAATGGCGTAGGCTTACGCTGCTATAAGTCGGTGTTTGGGAAACGCTAGTTACGAATATGATGGCGAGAGTATAGTAAATTTCACAGAAACTGGACAGAAAGTTTAACTCCATGGTGCTGATTACATTCCATATCGACAACATCATTACAAATAGCAAAATTTTAAAAAATGTCAATCAATTATTAAGATTATCATAGCAAAGCTAAATAATTTCTGAGTTTTTTCTATGATAACTAAATTTCACATTGAAACGCCGTTTCGAATCTTTCCTGGAGAAGCGTGAAAAGTGAGCTCACTTCAAATTCAAGTGTTTTCGCAGTGAATTCGGTGCTTGATTACGTTCATTTCTACAATTCGATTACATTGAGTCAAAAAAGGTAGTTTTCAAACAGGAAGAGATTCATTTTTCAAAGTGCGTGGCTGGCAGTGGGAAGAAATCGATTGATTTTTGTGTGGTTTGTGTGCCGTGCCTCGTTCGCCGCCTGCTGCCACCTTCTTTTTTTTCTCACTTCTTTCGAGTGTTGGTTCCCCTCTCTCGTAGTGACGACGAGTGTGTGCGGTATCGACGACTACTGCGATGGAAGTAAAAGAGGGCTCCTCCGCCGCCAACGGGCCGAGCTGGAAGGAAGTCCTCCTCCACTGCGAGTGTGTGAAGCTGGCGGTTTTTGCTTCTCTTTGAGTAGGAAGAGCTCAATCTCTGTGTTATGCTTGATGTGCGAGATAAAACCACTCTCTTTGTGGGTGTATTTGTGAGATTGAATGCTGCGTGCGCCTGTTACGGGGTTTTTCCGTGAAGTGTATAAGTGGTCATGTTTTGCAAGAAGTTTGTGATTTTTAGTGCAGTTATTTATCCCTGAAATTAAACAAAAAATCAAATTTATTCTTCTCAAAGCAATGTGATGTCGTTACTTTATTGAAAGCTATACAGATTGTAATCATACTTTTTAAACAGTTTTAAAAGACTTTTTAACGTAGTTTTACTGCGAAATAAATTCGTTTGTTGATTCGCGCGTTGAACGTCCAACACACTGAACCGGCTTGTGATTATGTAAAATTGTCCAGGGTTAGCATACAAGTGTGCGTACATGTATTTGAAGAGTAAACTCGAGTGCTCTTGAGCAGATTGCATCGCTCCGAACGGTTTGAGAGTGCGTTGTGAGCAAGAAGGAAGGCCACTCTCGTGTATTAAAGAGCGAGACAAAATAGGCTCATTCGGGATTATTCGTTCAGTGCATGAATCTCGAATGTGAATGTGAATGGACGGTGCATGTGTGTTCGTGTGTTGTGCAACAACGTGATGATATGTTTGTGTGGGTGTGTAGCGTGGTGGTGATGTCAGCGATGCCAGCGAGGGAGAAACAACCCAGTTTTATGTACGAAATGAGAATTTCTCTGGAAGTTTGGTGTTCTGCTGAAAATGCCCAATAAAATTATAAAATCAAATTCACACGAAAAAATTGCTGTTATCGTATGAATGGTGAATTTCGATTTTTATTTGTCGAATGAAAAATGTATTGAAACCATATTCACGAGAACAGTAAGCAAGCGGGTTTCTATTGATAAAAAATACAATATAAGTTGTTTGAATAGTGAAAATTATCAAATTTGATGAAGTTAGGGGCGAGTGCCTAACCTGTCAAACATTGGAGAATTTCCCTTATGGTTTTTAATACAGAACGTTGTATTTTACCGGTCTGATTGTAATCTGAACACTAAATTATTTTTCATTCTTGTTTCATGTATCATGTTCAAATGCAAATGGACTGGACCTTAACGTAAAAATCATTAACGCTGTATTTTTTGCCCATTTTAAAAAATTTAACAAAATTTAGTATTACAATTTCGGGGTACGAAACGAAACAGAACAAACATCATTTTCCAGAGCAATCAAGTCGTAGTCCTACGTCAATACAGTGAAATGTCAAATTATGTTGATGTTTACCTTCTCTCTTCTAGCGCTACGTGGCGCTGCAGCAGCTTTTCGAAAACCGCCTGTCAGCCAAAGAAGAGGATGCTTTTATCGTGAAAAAACAGTGAAAATCGTAAAACTTACCTTACCTGTGCGACCCGGAACCAATCAATGGAAGTCAGTAGTGCGTGCGTGGTGAAAATTCATTGAAAAATAGTGTTTTGGGACCGAACAGCAGCTTTCCCGCCGATAAGCATTTTCGAACAGCAGCATCGCAATGTTGACAGTTTTGTTCGAGCAACGCAACTGCGTTCGAACAAAAATGGGCAGTGTCACTTCGACAGAAAATGGCGTCTGCCAACTTTTTGGAGGAAGCTCTTCAATCAGATGTCGATGAATCTGCGGTGAGTGCGATCGTCGGAACGCTGGAAAATCAGTTGGACCAATCGAGCGGGACCCCGGTGCAACAAGTCGGTAAAAATTTCGAGTTCGGAAACGGTGGAACCAGTTTAACAAGTGCAATTGTGTCAAATGGAGCTGCGACCCCCATTTATAGTTCAGTGCAGAATCAGAAACACAGCAATCATGGTGTTGCCAATGGTGAAATCGTACCCAATGTTATGAACAACAACAACAACAGCACCACGACCAACAATAATAACAGTAAAACTTTTATCTTTGCCACAAGCGGTGGTGGCCAAAACGTCATCAGCGGCAGCGGTGGCACTGTAGTAGGTTCCGGGGCTACGACCGTGGTCCTCGGGAAGAATATTACCGTTTCGGCCACCGGATTCGCGCCACCTTCGACGCCCCCGGCGTTGATTACCACTTCGTCCTCGTCGGTTCCGTCCTCGGGCGGAATCAACATCATCAGCAATCAGCTCGTGGTTTCGGCCACGGGACAGCAGCAGCCGCAGCAACCTCCGCCACCATCCGCGCAGCATCCGACGAACATGCCAAAGAATGAACCAGTGAAGTTGGTCTATCCTGCTTCTGGTGGCGGCGGCGGTGGTGTTGGAACGCCAACGGCTGGAACCCAGGCGGTGCTCAACATGAACAACAATCGCGTGACGCTGACCTCGACGGCGCTGCCGAACGGGACGACCCCGCAGCTGATACGAGCCCCTTCGACGGTAAGTTGGGGTGGGATCTTTCTGTTTGGTGTTTGAGTCAGGTGATTCAGCTGGATGTTTAGAGTGGAAAACCAGTTCGTTCGTTGGCATTGTTTTGGTTGATGTTGATGCTCATCGCGTTGCTTAAAAATGGCTCTATCTTAAAAAAAAATCATACCATATACGTGGTAATGAATCAGCTAGAGCTTCCTGTCGGAACAACCTCTCCATGGACATTTAGCATAAACCCACTCTTTCTCAATTTAAGCTTGAATGTAGTTGATTCAGTTTTAAGATTTATTTGATAATTTCGGAACAAACGCGAATTTTCTACTAGTTCCGGCGCATAAGCATTTTGCAGGCCAAGGATTGATACCTAAGAGCATGCAATGGCACTGACCTTGTTGCGTGCTCTTCGGTTGACGTCCACGTAAGGAACATCCTGGAAGGAGCGTAACTAACTACATCCGTAGTTCTGTTAGATCATCCGAATTATCTTGATCAGGACAGTATAGCTCTGGTTCCTTGCAAGTGTCCTATTTTCTTACCTCCACGTTGGCTTGGTTTTCATGATGACCTAGCTGGTGGCCTGTGGAAACGGATCGTAAACCTTTGACCAACCGCGGGTCAGAGTCGAGACGGCTAAAAGAAAGGGGCGCGACAATGTGGGAAAGGGAAGTAATTTGTGATTGTAGACGGTATTGTTTTGATTCGCAGTATGTTGAGTCAACTGCTGTGGATGTACCTGAAACATCGCACAACGGGGTTTCTCTTCTCTTCATTCTCAGCTACCACCTATCTCCTATTTTTATTTTGCTCTTCTGAATTCCAATTCTTCACTGATTCTTCTATTTAATATCCAACATTTGATTTTAATTTTACTAACTTTTGATTCTCTCATCTCTCAAAGCTTTTCCACTCTTTTCTATCAATTAATACTGCCGTAACAAACTTTGTTTTGTTTTTTTTTTCCTTAAAAATATACTTTTCCTTAATGTACTAGTAATATCAAGTCTATTTATCATTCGCCTAATCTTTTTTGATTTTGTTGCGAATTTATTTATGTGAATAATTCTTTATCTGTCCTATAAATTATCATTAGTATAATCTAAGCTTGTTTTAAATAGTTAATAAATAGAGATATTTATTAACTATTGTCTAATTTTACATCTAATACATCTAGCTTCTCATTTTTATTCTTCAAAAAACGCTCATCATTCTCTTACTATTGATTCTTGATTTTTATAAAATAAATTCTCTTTTACTGTCTATTGTTTTCAATCTTCACTCTTTTTTTCAAACAAGTGAGACTTGAGCCGTTACTCAATTTATGGAATGGTTAAAGGATTAACACAAATATTACTATTGTATTTTTGAAAAACTTTTATAACATGCTTAGGACCAAAAATTGTAACAAAACACCGCGACAAAAGAAATAGCAACAGATAAACAGATTCAACAATAGGGAAGATTTCAGGAGAAAACAATACACAGTAAATAACAATAAGTTTTTGAATTCAAACTAAAAATAAAACAGTTTTTGCTTTAATGAAAGTTGATAGGCACACTATAAATGGTTAGGCGCTTATACTTACATCAAACCCTACGTAATGTACCACCCCCGGCCGAGTTAAAATGCGTAACCGGAAAAGAAGGTGTGCATGCCTGGCACGAACACTCAAAGCGTGTTCTAGCGTGCTGCTCGTACTGACTCAGAGCAAGGGTGAGATGTAGGTGTAAGGGCAGTGCGTGTTCGTCGGGAACCTGGTGCATAAGATCGGTCAAGGCCCGTTCTTACACTGAAAATTGCGAATTGCGAATAGTTCCGGCGCATAAGCATTTTGACAGCCAGAACAAATTTGCAATTTCCGAGCCAACAGGTAAATAAAACTCGCAGTGTTAAAAGGTAGCTGAAAAGGCCAGCTATTATTTTACATTTCGATGTATGTGAAAAAGTTACCTGTTGGTTCAGAATTTGCAAAATAGTTTCAGCTGTCAAAATGCTTATCCGCTCTTTTCTCGTGTTGCTCTACATAAATATATAGTTTAACTAACAAGTTAACTTACTTAATAAAACAGCAAACTACAAAAATGAAAAAGTGATGTAGATTTCTTTGATAATTTTTTTTTAAAGTTGCCTTTTTATCACTCAATAATTAAAAAGTTATCTAATCCATGGAACGGTAAATAAGATCAGCTAGACCAACATTGACCTATAAACTTTTAGATAGAATTCAGCTTCATTAACCTACCTACCAATCCTTTGCAACGAGCCCAATAAGGCCGATGCAAATATTTAAAAAAGTTTTTGTCCGTCGGCCCTGGCCGAGGTCAAGGGGGGGGGGGCAAAAAAAATAAAATAAAAATTTAAATAACAAGCCATAGTCTTCACATTTAAATGAAAAAAGTGTTTTAAAATGCATTTTACACTAGTTCAGTTGTTTTGCAATCATTAGTTTTCAAAAAATCTAAGATCTGACAAAAACAAAAATTGTATCGAAAAAAAAGATTTTGCATCGAAAATTTTCAAAAAAACTTAAGATTTTTTAATAAACCCAAACATGCTGAAAATGATTTTAAACGCAGGAGAATGTATTTTAATTTGATTTCAGCGGGTTGCACTTAAATTTTTATTGAAGTTTTGAAGTTTATTGTAAAAATATTTTTTTGCCCCCTGATTTTTTGGGCCAATTTTGAAGGGGGGGGGGGGGGTGACAAAAATTTTTTAAAATATTTGTACCAGCCTAAGTTGAAGATCTGAAAACCCTATATTAAGTAATAAGCCTTCAAGTGTTATTTATACATTTTTTTGATGCCGGATCTCAGAAATGTTGATGAACATGATGTCCGAATCCATAATGCCACCCATCGTTAGATGGTTAATCAGATCTGACAACCCTATTAAAAGTAATAACCATTTAAGTGATATTTAATTAAGTGGCTTTTAAAACCATTTAAATTGAATTTTCTATATAAAAAAAAACTCGAAATGCAGAAATTTTAAGTATGAGTGGTCCTTTACACTGATGTTTCTTTTATTCGTAAATCTTGTAGAATTTTCATTTCATTTGATCAAACCTGTCAAATTACTTGCATTTACCATAATTACGAGAAATAAATTCTAAAAATGCTTGCGATTGTTCATGTGCACCACATTAAAATACTCTAAACTGAACAAAAAAAAACTACATATAATGACAACGTTAGATTTGGGTCAATCCATAAATCACTCTTGTACAATGCTGATGGGATTCCTATCTAGATAGAACAAGAGAGCACACCGGCATCGAAATGTTAAAAATAATTTTGAACAAATTGGATCGCCATTCTTGATAGAAAGTATTTTGATTGTCAGCCAAGTTGACAGCTCATTCCAAGAGATTATAGTTGATCCATTGACGAAAGTCTTATACACAGAAAAATATGGTGCTATTCATTTTGTGTCAAAAAAGTGTAATATTACATCAGGAACTGGTGAACTTTCATCAGTTTCTTGTGAATTTTTATCAGGTTCAGATTTTTGAACATTGTTTAGCTAAAATTACTCAAAAAGAGGTAATATTCAACCTACCATATGTTCAGCCTTAAAAAATCAACTTTCTTTTCTATGTAAGCTATGGGATTCCCTATCCCTTTTCATATAAAACCTTAGACTTGCTGATATGTTTTGCTTGAAATAAATAAAGTTTAAATTTAAATTTGTTGATATATTGGGTACGATAGCTTGTTAGTTAACACTTTTGATCAGGTCAAGGAAGACAGATGTGGTTCTCTGGCATGTCTTTTATTGTTGTATGTTAAATCAAAATAGGTCTTTAGGACCCTGTTGTCCAAAAACATTTTTATTCAATATGGATCGTAGACATTGACTTTTAAAGTTAAAGGATTGAGTTGAAATTTAAGTTTTTTTTTTTTTGTGCAGGCATTTCATTGTGTGAGGCGAATGAAATGAAATCAAATTTTAAGAGTAAAAAATTGCATCATCCATCCTGCAAAAATTTGGTCAATAGTTTTGAGGTGAACTGAGAGTAGAAATCTGGAATCCCTGGATTTTTTTATATTGAGAAAATTCATTGCTTACGGCAAGCTTTCGGAGGCTGTTATTTCTTAGGTTCTTTCATTGAAATCTAATTCTGTCCAAATGGTTGCATAGTAGATATCTTCAGGAAACTTTGACATTTTGGCAATTGTCAAACGTTGGGTTTTGCGCATGAGAGCATGAGAGACCACCCATGGTTGCCGAACAGAACCGTAACATCCTTTCAGCACTACTGATCATAGGCTTCGACGATCTAGTGGTGTTTCCCTTATCAACGCCATGATAGCTAAAACTAGACCAGTTCGAATAGGTAACAGTCATTGGCCACCAACGGCGCCCGCCATTTCAGTTTGTAGATCTCGATTTTAAGGGACGGGAATGTTAGTTGGCCAAAAATAAACATTCTAAAAATGAACCTTTCAACATATTTTTTGATATTGCTTGACGATATTGTTAACAAAATTTCCAAAGAGTTTGCTAGTGCTTTTTTGATGGTCTCTACATGTTTCTAATGTACTCCTTTACAGGAAAAATGAAAAAGTTTGGTTATTAAGGACCATCCATAAACAACGTGTGCCTGTGTATCTGGCGTGGCGATTCACATATGCTCCTGCCTTCCATCGGATGGGGAAGTAAAACGTCGTTTCCGATTGTAAAATTCCCCCAATAAAGACCACAAAAGACCTGTGGGTCGTAAAATTTGATGGTGTACGTACATATATATTTTTTGCTTTTGTTTTTTTTTGCGTAAACCACATAAATCTTAGATCCAATTACCAATTACCATTTTTCTCCCTTCCTTTCCAGACCACCATCCAAGCGACCGGCCCCGGCGGTAACCCCGGCGGCCAAACGCTCATAATCAAGAACCAACAAACCGGCGCCGTGATGAACTCCGGGGCGCCCGGAATCGTCACCATGTCCAAACCTATGAACAACCAGGTAACGCACTCCTAACCCCCTCTACGATCCTGTTGTATCCTAGCCCCAGATAAACACTAACCACCCTCCTCACCACGCAAACCTGCTGCTGCTGCTGCTGCCACCCTTTCACGCGCACTCACAGCTGAGCCGATTACCAAAAAGAAAAAAAGGCTAGAGAGCAAGCAGCTGCTGCTTAGTGTTGTGTCTGGTGGATGATTACTTAGTTTTGTAAATAGATTTCCTGCTTCCTTCCCTATTTTCCTTCCTCCTCTTTTCAAAAAACGGATATTGTGAAAGGTTGATTTCCGGGTAAGCGGCGTGATTCATTCGGCACTACTTGTTGGTCAACCTGTTGCTTTAAGACTCGTCGTCGATACTTGATTATGACTGGTTGGACCGCCAACGCCGCAAATTGATAGTTGAAACTTTCACCTTCCACCAAATCGACCACCAGCACAACGGCTCGCAGACCACGTGACGACTGTCCCTTCGGATCAGCTGTTCTTTGAATGTAATTATTCTAGCCCGCGCGCTTTTATTGACTGGGAAAATTCCAACCAAAACACACGTTTTATCGCGTTTCCCGGGAGAGCCGAGAGAATGTGAGAGCGCCTAGGACGAGTCGCGGCACGCGTCGTGTGCCTTTTCGAGCCAAAAACCGGTATCGGTGATAATCTGGCCACAGCCAGACAGATACCCTCCCAAAAAAAAAAAAGAGAGAGAGGGTCCAAAGAGAGTGAGAATAGGGTCATTGACATGCTGGCTGGATTTGTGTGTGGTTGGCGCGATCACCTGTGAAGAGGCGTTCGTTCGTTTCTCTTTGGTTCTTCTCATTCTGATTCTGCTCGCCGCCGGAGGAACATCGAACGAATGCGAATGAATCACGCCGCGGACAGGACTCGGAGGTTCACTTTGGCAATTTTCGTTAAGGGTGCATAGCAAAATCGAGAACAATTTTCTATGGTCGAAATAATAATTGATCGAAAATTTGGTTTTATCAATACTTTGAAATACATTTTCTCGGAAAAACATTTTAAAAATGTTAGAAATATGTCATTTTGAAAATGGATTCTCTGACCGGCAGCGAAATTATGGACAATTTGTATCAGGCTCGTTTTTTTTTTGTGTTAGCCCTCTCGCTGCGTCCAATGGCCCATTTCATAATAGCAGAGAACCTGGCGGTCAAGTTCCGAGGTTATTAGGCATTGTTCGGTCCTGCCTAATATAAATGCCGGAGGCAAAGTTTAAATTCGCTTTTCGGAGAAATTTTTTAATATTTTTTTTTTGTTTTTGCATTTGTAGACTTAAGAAGTTTTCATTTTTTGATTTTAGTTTTTTTTTTAATTTCTGTTGATGTTTGTTGGACTAATGTCAAAAAAATCAAAATATAAAAAAAACAAATCAGTAAAAATAATTTAAAAAAATCCCAAAGCAGACATAAAATTTACTCAAACAAATGTTTAAAAATTAAAAAAAAATATAAATTATAAATTTCAAAATTTATAAAATAAAAAATTTTGAAATGAAAATTTCAGAATGTCAGCCCAAAATCAATGTGTTTATTTTGAATGTTGTGGTTATTCTAAATTCTACGATTTTCGAGCAACGTTTTTTTACTTTTATTGAACTTTTTTTGAGTTTGTGAAACTGTATTCAACTTTTTTTAGTTTTCTGATTTTTTTTTCATATATTTAAAGAAATGTTTTTTTAAAGGCTGGTACAAATTTGTATTTAATGTTTTTGTCCCTCGGCACTGTTCGATTCCTAAATTTATTTTAATGTTTATAGTTTTCTTATAAATATACAGTCCAGACTCGATTATCCGGAGGCCTTCGCAAAATTTCACTTTGGATAATCAAATCACAAAAAAAAATTCGTTGTCTTATTTTTGATTGTCGAGCTTTAGTAAAACCCTTGAACTACTCTAAAGTGATTTAGAATGTTTGAATCCAAGATGGCGATCAAAATAGCGGTGATGGAAAATTGAAAAAAAAAACTTTTTTTTTATTTAATAGGCAATTTGACTAAAATGAGGTCGCAAAACTCGAATTTGATGTTTAAGCAAAAACAATTTCGTTCGTGATTCCATTATTCGAAGTCTCATATAAACCTTCGGATAATCGACTCTGGACTGTATTTTTTTAAATCTTTAATTTTTTTACATCTGCGGTGGCAGATGTTTACTTTCTCATAAACAGTTCTCGATTTCATTTTTTTTTGCTAGAAATTTCTATTATTTGAGGTTTTGAAAAAAACCCGGGAATACAAAAATGGGATTTAAATGGTATCGTAAAAAAATTATTTGTGTAATTTTAGACAAATCTGGATGAATATCAGTCGTTCCTGGGCAGGTTCGGTTTTTTTGTACAGTTTATATTAATAGATCGATATTCGAAAGTCGTCCGCCTATTAGGATCAACCAGATCGAGCACTGGAAAAACAATTCAGTGATCACCGGTTCGAATCCTGCGGCGGACGCAAAACATTCTAACAACTAATAATAGTTACACTAGGGGAAATATACTTTTTACTTGCCAGCAACAGCACCGCCTCGAGTAAGCACATAAATTTATGCCATTTACTGGCCAAAAAGATCAAATTTAATGCACTTTTGATCATAATTTCTATTTTGCGAGACCATTTCTCATCATTTTGGTGGCACACACATCCACACGCAAGATCAGAGGTTAACTGCTTAACGAAAGTCGCCATCAGCATTTTTTCACTTGCGCTAACGATTTCAAATCGCTTAAGTTATAAAATTGCTTCCAACTACCGGCAACATGTTCTTTTGCACATTAGTTAGTCACTCACTTGAAAAATAATCCCAAAATATGTAAATAATTAGCAAGCGCCATCAAAAAAACAAACGCGCCAAGTCTTCTGACGTTTGAATTTTGAAACACCCATTCCAATCGAAGGCTGAAGAAAACCGAGCGAGAAGCGAAGGCAAATAAAGAGCAAAGGGTGGCCACCAACAATACCAACATGCTGGTGCAGCGCCTGTTGGAGTGAGCAAGTGTTGCCAGGAACCATTCGCTTTAAATGCTACTTTTCGTGAGTGTTCGCTTAAAATTTCATCAATTTTGGTCTGCTTAGTCCCAAAAGTGCGCTGGTAGAAAAAAAGAACTAAGCTTAAAATAGAAAAATGGGCGTGGCCCAATGCACTCGACTGATTAGAATGCATTTTTGAAATATTTTAATAGCATAACTTTTAATAAAAGTGAAAATAAACAGAAATGTTCACAAAAAGTTGCTCTACTCGTTGGTGTACTTGGTTTTAGTGAATTTCAAGGAACAATCCAGATTATCCAGCATCATTCAAACACGACCGCTTATTAGGCTTAAAATGGGCATGTTTCCCCTATACTGAGAAAAGGTCGTGATTTTGCTATGCAATATTATTCCAACCTTTATCCTATGTATCCTAACATTCCTTGAAAATTCCCACAAATAAAAAAAAAACTTTCTTAGTTCACCTCCACCCACAGATTTGTTTAAATCACAGTAGTTTTTGAATCCTTTTCCTAATATCAGCTAATATCCTAACATTCCTAGTCATTCATACAATCGACAATTTCGATCGCATCCCTTTTAGATAACAATATAAACAATTGCAAGGTTTCACAACTGGTATTTTTTTCTTTTTTTTTTTATTTCCAAAAACACAATCCAAATCGTGTGCTCCCTGGTACTTTTGCGCTATCTTCGATTACTCACACAACAAAATATCCTAAATCTTAAAAAAACGCTCGCTCCCTATAATCCTACAATGTAATAACAACAACAACAACGCAAACAACCCAGGCCACCCAGAACATTGTTGGCCTGCCGGCCGGTGTACAGATTGTAAATGTTAGACCTGGCGCACCACCTTCGCAAGCACAGCCCAAAACTGTTGCCGCTGTCTCACCTAGAGTTGTTATCGGTAGTCAGCAAATAGTTACTAGTACTAGACCACCAAATGCAAACGCTGTAAGAATCTTCTCTCTTTTTTCTCACTCTCTCATTCATCTTGTTAGTTTTGTTTTGTTTTGTTCATTCATTCATTGTTTCGAGTAGTTTTGTCATACTTTTGTTTTCTTTCTCTTTCTTTTCATAATTTGCATTTTTTTCTGCAGTTGCATCGCGCATTGCATTGATTAATTAACGGAATGGAATCTATGCAAGAAACAAACAAAAATTTCTCCCCCAAACTGTGATGTGACTCTCTCTCTGTTGGTTTGGTTTGATTCTACCCGAATTAATTAATCAATTAACACCACTGTTTTGCACGATTATTTTAACTCATGATTGTTAAGTTGTTTTGTCATACATACTTTGTTTTATTTGTTTTTGTGTAAATTATCAATCAAGTGAATAAAAGATACTAATTAAAATTTCTTCCTCCGGCGAATCCACGACAGATCACACTAAGTGCCCTTCAAGGCCAGCCGGGCTCGACGCTGCTGCTGAAGAACGAGCAGGGCCAGTTCCAGCTGCTGCGCATCGGACCGGCCCCGAGCGGGGCCCAGATCACGCCCGCGAATCTGACCGCGACGTCCGGGGCCAACCAGACGATACGGTTGCAAACAGTGCCAGCTGTAAGTAGGTTTACCGGTCCTCCATTAGCCCTCCGCAAGACCATTGTCACCACGCAACAGGTGAAACAGAAGCAAAATGTAATTACCCAATAACAGGGACAAGGCCCGACCATTTACACACACACACCCCCGCCCCGTCCCTCCCTTCTACTTATTTTGTGTGTTTTTGGTTGGCCACGTTCCGATGTTTTTTTACTCTTTTCTTCTTATACTCTCTCTCTCTTCTAGTTTGGCTTTATTTCTTGATTTGATTGGAAACTTTTTGTTTTCGTCGAAAGAAATGTACAAACTGTATCGATATTTGCTTTATTGTTCATTATTTTTTGAAAAAAAAAAATCACCAAATGCTTCTTATGGTTTCTTCAAGTTTGAAAATTTTATCGTTTATTTGACGGCTACGAGCATGGATTGTTTGTGCCCAGGTTGGCCACTCAAGTCGGGGAATCGGAAAAGTCGGGAATCAAAAATAACGGAAGTTTACGTCAATCATTTTAAACATTTTCAAAAGCTTGATATTACAGAAATCTAACAATTTAATATAAAATATTGCACATAAATATTCTTATACGAATTATTATATTAACTAAATATCGTCTTTGTCATAGTGGTCATGTATGTGACATAACCTCTTTTTCTTTGCCGAAATAACCAAGAACATTCGAAAAAAATTGCTTGAGAATTATCTCTTATTTTTTCCAAAGAAATCGATTCTTTTGCCAAAGAAAAAGGCATAAGAGGTTATGTCACAGACATGACCACTATGAATAAGGCGATATTTAGATAATAAAATAATTCGTATAATAAACCTGATTTGCATTTCTAGCATTGATGTTGATAATTTCTTTCCTTAAAACCGTAAAGTAACAAAGAAACAAATGTTGGTACAGAGAAACCTCCTTCGGAACATTCTTCGAATTACTCATTGAACCACATTTGGATTTTGGATGAAACTATGTTTATGTATTCTCTATGCCACAAAAAGTAATTTTGCATCATTAATTTTTTCCATACAAATCTTCTAATGATTTTGGATTAATAAATGTATGAAATTCTGTATCTTGAGAAGGAATTTTCTGATCGACTTGGTGTCTTTGGCAAAGTTGTAGGTTATAATTAGAACTTTACAGAAAAATAGAGCACGGAAAAAACAAAAAAAAATGCTACAAAATAAATATATTTATATTCACGAGATTAAAAAAAATCGCAATAATTTGAATTTTTAACATTGAAAATAGAACCAATAGTTTCCGAGATATCGTGGGTTGAAAATAACAGGGTGACACTTAAATAAATTAATTCTCATCGATTCGAGCTCTTTGTGAGGCTGTATCTCAGATGCTTAAGTTCCAGAGAGAAATTTTCAAGATATTTTCTCAGCTTTAAAATAATGTTTTTTTTAAGATGTGCTTCTCTTTCAAGATTTTTTTTCTAGGCTCAAAACACCTAAAACATGAAAATTTATTCCTATCATCGCCATCGTCACCAGTTTTTTTACGATAACGCACTATGTCTAACAAGATATCTTTGTTAGTCCCCTAAAACATATCAAAAAGTTTCAGAAATAAAAAAAAAACGTTTTGGGAATTCAACTTTCAATCTCAAAAATGTTTTTTTTCGTGTACCTAATTTTCTGAAAAAAAACCTGATCATAACCTAGAGCTTTGCCAAAGACACCAAATCGATCTGAAAAGCCCTTCTCAAGACATACCCTTTTTGTAAGACCAGCCCCCAAAATTGTATGGAGACTTGTATGGTAAAACTTATGACTTTTTTGACATAGGGAATATCAATGGACAAAGTTTCATCCAAATAAAAACAAATACAAAGAAAAGTCGATTTGCGAAGAACCACTCGTTTGTTTGCCATTTTTTAGTCATTTTGCAAATAATTGCATGCTACAAAAACAGCTTTGCCGAAGAGCACGAAGAGATTCGCCTACTCTGAAGAATGATACAGAATTTATAACATCGCATCCTAAAATCCAATTTTTTTCCTTGAAGCTCTTGTGGAAGAAAATTTAGTACTTCTTTAATAACAACTTTCAAAACATTTGGGATATCATTTAGAAAAAAAACAGCTGTTATGTTCATAACATAAACTATGAAATTTTTTTTCAGTGGTATAATGAAGAAAAGGTTATTTAACTAGTATCACAAAAAAACTTACTGGCGATATTTTAAATTTAAAGAAAATGTGTTTCCTTCAAACTATAAAATGAGGTCACATTTTGAACTCGACTAACAAATTAAAAATACCTAAATTGAAAAATACTTCAACATATCAAATTTGGAATTTGAAAATGGGATTTGAGTGGCCACCCTGTAATTTGTGCCTCTTTATGTTTACTGTTTGCAATATATTTTCCAACGCTGCTCTACAACTATGTTAAACATTTCGTACCAGAACTTTTTCCGCAAAATAAATTCACGCTGAAAAGTAGTATAAAAATTGTTGCTATCCGCCACTAGTGGCGCTAGCGTATCCGCGGCCAGGCCCACCACGTTGAGTTTAGCGCGAAGATGATTCGATGCAATAGAATAAAAAACCAACGGTAGAGCAGTGAAGAAGTTTTATGTTTATGAGTTATGTTTGCTGAAGTGACGAATTGCTTCCACATTTTGTTTCTCCTGTTGAGTTGCAGAGTTTTCTGTTCTATCGACCCTTATGAGTTTCGAATGTTTGTTAGTCCTAGCCGCTGTAAGCAACCCCGTGTGTCACCCGCAACGACAAGTCGAGTAAAGTTTTCACAGTTTTCTCACCAATTGTCCCAGCAGCCCAACTCGTCCGGCACCGGCACGATAATCGTCAATTCTCAATCCATCACGACGACGCCGACGAGTTACGTGACGACGCAATCGACGCCGGTGGCTTCGGTGGCACCGGTTCCGGCGTTGGCCGCCCAGCAGCACATAACCATCTCAACGGGCCAGTCACCGGCGAACGCCGTCCTAGCAACCGGACAGCCCACGGTCGTGACCACCCAGCAACCCCAGCAGCAACAGCAGACCGTCGTGACCAGCCAACATCAACCGCAGCAACCTCAACAACAACCCGCGACCCAAACCGTCGTCGTAACGACCACGACCGGTGGCCAAACCGCGCAGCAGCGAAACTCGTTAGATAATACCAAAGAAAAATGCAGGAAATTTCTCACCAACCTGATCGAACTGTCCAAGCGGGAACCGAAGCCGGTCGAGAAGAACGTCCGGACGCTGATCCAGGAGCTGGTCGACGCCAACGTAGAGCCGGAGGAGTTTTGCGAGCGGCTCGAGCGACTACTCAACGCCAGCCCGCAGCCGTGCCTGATTGGCTTCCTCAAGGTTTGTCCCAAAGTTGCTATTCTGTGAGCTCCTCGATTAACTCGAATTTCTTTCCTTCTTGCAGAAAAGTCTCCCCCTGTTGCGCCAATCGCTCGTCACGAAAGAGATCACGATCGAGGGCATCAATCCACCTTCCGCCAACGTAGCCTTTTCCGGTTCGCCTCTGACGCAAATTCCCGTAAGTTGACCGGCGATCCTAAAAAGTAGGTGACGACCTCGTACTGATTCTTCCATTCTAGGCCCAGATCCGGCCGGTCACGCAAACCCTGGTCTCGCAGGCCGCCCCCGGCATGCACGGCCAAACGCAGATCCGCATGCTGACGACGCAGTCCGGAATGCCCACGGTGAACCGGGTCGGTCAAACGACCATCCGGCCGGCCACTCCGGTGCGGATACAAACGCCACTCCAGCAACAGCACCAGCAGCAGCAGGCCCACCTCACGACCACGATGACGGGCGGCCCGCGGCACATCACCGCCCAGCAGATCCGGCCAAACGCCGGCACGACCGTGGGCCACACGACCATCGTGCAGACGAGCCAACAACTGCCGCAAACGATCTCGACGACGCCGCCGGCGCTGCTACCGGTGAGTACCGCACTGTGGCCACCTCCTTTTTCCCTTTCTCTCTCATTCTCTCTCTCTCCCTCTCGCGAGCGCACACATTCAGCAGGAATCTAGAGAAATTTAGTTTTACCAAATTCCTGCATCTTTTCCGGTGTTTGTTACACTGTTTTGTATAATTTTCTTTCCATATTTATTATCGGTTGGTACCTCTCTCTCTATCTCTCTTTACTTTAATATTCTATTTGTATTTTTTATTTTTTGCTGTTTGTGTTTGGAACTTCTGTTTAATCCACTTTTGGCGAGCTTGAAACGATTCCAAATAAAACAGTCAGCAAATTCCTAGTAGAAACGAAAAGAAAGTTGGAGTTGAAGTTTGATGCTTGTGCTTATTTTATCTTGTAGAGTTGTTTTGCCTAGCTAATGTAATCAAAGTTGTATTTTTTTTAGCTGTATTTATAATTCCCTCTCTCTTTCTTCCATAATAGTAGAGTTTAATATTAGATGGTAGAATGCTCCCCGCCCTCCCCGGCTTTACAAGTTTAAATTTTCAGTATTTTCATTGCGGAGTTCGACTATTATTAATTGCTGTTACTTGCTGATGCTGCGCTGAACACTAAACGGAAACACTCAGTTTGAAACGTTTATTTTCGCCTCCTCTTTCGTACTTGAATATAAAAAAACTGCATGCGATCGGTTCGTTGTTTAATCATTTGACTGTATTTATACTTACTATAATTATTACTTCTTTTTACACTAATAAAAACCTAAACAAAAAGCGCGAATTAACACCAGCAGAGTTGGCTCGTCGGACCAGATGGAAATCGGTTAACCTGTTTTGTTTAGTTTGGTGATGGATTTTCGGAAAGCGGAAAAGCAAACTAATGAAATTGCTCGCGTTTTTTTTTTCTCTCTTTTTTGCTGTTGTTTTCGGTTTATTTTTATTGTATAGCCTTTGCCTATCACGTTAATCTGCATGAAACTTTTAACCATATTTTTAAAAGCCTATTTTGTAACTCATAGTTGGATGTGTTTCGTTCATATCCTAATTTCAAAACAATCCTCCCTTTTTGCCCCCACCCCAAATGTGGTAAAACACTAAATTTCTCTCTGCTGATTGTCATGTAATTATGATAGTTGTTGTTTCCAAATCGCAAATCGAGGTAGGATAAATGCGCACTAAAGTTTCACATGTGTTTCATGAAATAAGCATTCTACATTATGTTTATGCAAGTAACCTCTAAGAGTAGATAACGTGTACTAAAGCAACAAAACGGCACTGTTAAAGACTATATTTTGTATATAAACTTTTGTTCTGCGACATCTGAAAAGATGATACATTCTTGTATCATCGTATCTACGAAAGGCGATTTTTTTTGCTGATTTTGAAACACGAATACAAACGGAACGGTATGGAACAATACTGAGCAAAGTACTTCAAGAAGCAGTTAAAAAAATCTAAGTTTTAAATGTTGTTCAACTAAAATCATGAAAACATTGATAAATTTAATCAATAATTTTTAAGTGTCATGCTTTTCTCATAAAAAGGGATCGAATCGGAAAACGAACTGCACTGTCGAATTCTTCGGACAATTTTACCCTAACGAAAACGAAGTTGACTTTATACCTGTCGGCCACTATTACTAATACCAACCACTAGTGCTTCCTTTCAACTACAAGGACTTCGCCGCCCTGGGCTCCTAAGTGTTTAAATGCGGCACGGAGCGACGGTGCGGGATACCCATATTTACAGAATGAATTTTAAAGCGTCCGCCACGGGTTTCGAACCTTACTAAGGAAAGGCCATAAAATCACTCGAAAAACAAAATTCTTAATTTGACCACCTAGACTCACCTTCACGTATACGTATCGACTCAGAATCAAATTCTGTGCGGCACTGGCTGAACCGATATGGACCGTTTTGGTGTCATTCGATCCGCCTTAGGGTCCCATAAGTCGCTATTGAAAATTATAAAGTTTAGTTAAGCACTTCAAACGTTATGCTAAAAAACGATTTTAACACAAGTCCGGAAGAATGTAAAAAGGGTGGTTTTTTGTAAGAAACCCCGTCATGTTATACATTTTCAGAAAGATATTCGAAAGACCTTTCCAACGAGTTCCAGAGATTGAAGATCTGACGACCCTATTAAAAGTTATAAGCACTTAAGTGTTATTTATGAACTTTTTTGGGGGCGGATCTCATATATTTCGATGAAAACATTGTCCGGATCTATCATGTGACTTGTCGTTAGATAAGTAATCAAAAGACCTTTCCAATGAGCCTAAAACGTTGAAGATCTGACAACCCTATCAAAAGTTATAAGCACATAAATGCCCTGAATTATGAAGATCTGATGGTATGGATTATTGTTGTTTTATTGTTTATTTATTAAATACAGCAGCGTAAGGATTACACCTTTTTAAATTGCTACCTCCGGTGTCATTACGTTTAAAATACAATTAAAAAGAAAACTACACTAAATTTACGGGTTCTCCCCAGGATGATGTCGTCTTTCTCGTTGTCGTCTCGCCTTTTCTCGTCTCAGCGTTGATATTCCAGCGTAGTCCAGGGTTCGTCCGAGGGGATGGGGGTTTGCCCCTTATGCGACCTCATCCAGGGGGCTCAAATGCCCGGGGGGTTGTCCCTATTCCACTCTTCATGTAACTTGTGGTTAGGGGGGCCCCGGGTCACTTGAGCACCTCCGTGGATTTTTCAGCTGGCGTGTCGTGTCTACCAGGCACCCCGGAGGAGCCGGAGGGTTGTCCCTATGCCACTCTTCCTATAGCTTGTGGTTAGGGGGGCCCCGGGACCTCCGGGCGCGACAGTGGTTACACACGCTTACTACGGCTGCGGTCGGTTCCAGAAAGCCAAGCAGCCGCTCTTAAAAGTTGCTTCCGAAGTCGTTCGCTTCAGTTCAGCAGGCAGCATGTTCCAGTATACCGCACCCCTGACGAACAGCGAACTCGCGTAGGCCAACGTGTTGTTTCGAGGAAGGATCAGGTTTTGCTGGCGACGGCCTCGGAAGGGTACTAGTTTCTGGTACAGTAGTGGTGGGGAGCGCGTTGTGAACAGTTTCCGGATGAAGAGGCAGGAACGGTAAGGGAACAGTCTATCCAGCGGGCAGCCAACTAAGGATTTCTGGAGGTGGCTTACACGAGCGTACCGGTTCAGGCCGTAAACGAATCGCACGCAGCTGTTGAGTGCGACTCGCAATCTATCCATTGCTCCGGCGGTGGGCTTGACGTAAAGAAGGTCGCCGAACAGAAAGTGTGGGAGAAGGAGTGCTTTAAACAGCTTCAGTCTGGTTGCTACAGGCGCGGCTCTCGCGGAACTGTAGAGAGTACGTAGTCCTGCGTATATCTTGCCGCACTGCTGGTGGATAAGTCCGTCCCACTGGAGATCCGCTTGAAAAACAAAGCCCAGATTGCTTGCCGACTCGGTCCATACTATTCGCTCACCGTCTAACTGAAGACTTGGGAGCGAGCTGGTGGGAGCAACGTTACGTCGGCCACCTTTCACAAATAACGCCTTACTTTTTGCTTGGTTCACCACAAGCTTGTTTCGCTCACACCACTCGTGAATGCTAGCGAGGTCTTCATTCACCATTCTGACGAGCTCGCGAGCGCATGGCCCATTCCGTCCAACGAACAGCTGTACGTCATCGGCATACATTTGTATGGAACAGTGTTTTAAAACCGTGGGGAGATCGTTGGCGTGACAGCAAAACAGCAATGGACCGATCACCGACCCTTGAGCAACGCCGGATGAAACTTCGCCGCTGTCGGAACACTGGTCGTCGCAAAAAACGGTTTGAGTTCGTCCATCGAGATATGACGCAACAAGGTTCACAGCAGGTCCAGAGAAGTAAAATTGCGTCTCCAACTTTGCGCAAAGTTTGCCATGGGGTATCGTGTCGAACGCTTTGGAGAAGTCCAACAGCAGCAGAACAGCAGATCCCCGCCTGTCCACGATAGCGGCTAGTTCGTCGTACACGCGTACCGCAGCAGTTTGGATCCCTTGGCCTTTGCGAAACCCGGCTTGGACAGGTGAAAGCAGATTGTTTTCACTAAGGTGGCACGACATTTGTTTTTCCAACAGCTTTTCGAGAGCCTTTGACAGGGAGCACAGGATGCTGATCGGTCTGAGGTTCTGGATGGTGTTGATGTGCGGCTTTTTTCGTAGAGGTAGCACCTTTGCTTGCTTCCAAAAACTGGGGAAAATCGATGTCTCAATCACCTTGTTGAACAGGTACGTTACTTGGCGAATCACAAGTGGCAAAATTATTTTTATGAAGCAGATAGGTAAACCATCCAGTCCCGTAGCGTTGGAGCTGATGTCACAGATGGCGTTCACCACCTCCCATTGCTGAACAGTCCTGAACGAGAAACGGAAAGTAGTTGCAGCTCCGGAACGTCTTGGAACGTCCTTGGCGGTAAAACTCGACAGAAAAGTGCGATTTACGTCGTCTGGATGAAAACTGCATACGGCTGGCGTTTTGTCCTTTGCTGCGCCAATGCTGCGCACACGTTTCCAAAGGGTCTTGGCTGTAAGTGTGCTGTCCAGGAATCGTGTAGTGTGTTGGGATTTGGCTCTGTCGACAAGTGCGTTAGTTTTGTTTCTCAGCGTCTTGTATAGTAAGTGGGCCAAAGTCTTACGTTCCGGCGGAGCCCTGCGCCAGTCGTCGTACGCCATGTCGCGTTCCAGCATCGACCTTTTAATCTCGTTGTTGTACCAGGGGTTGAGTTTCTTACGGTTGGAGCAGGTGCGAAGTGGAATGCATTGGTCATGAATCCGTTTAACATGACTGTTGAAAAAGTCGAGCAACGCATTGGGATTGTGAAGGTTGTAGAATTCGGACCAATCAACAGAATTTATTTCGTTCTCGACATCGTTAGCGTTGAAGTGTACATAATCCCGGTATGTATTGCTTCGCACTGGAGGGAGAACGTCAAAGTCCAGCGAACCAAATATGAGATCGTGCGTCGAAAGTCCGGGAAAGGCGACTTGACTGAAACGCAGGACTTTTTCACAGCAACTGGATAGGAGCAGGTCCAATTGAGAGCACCCGTGACGGTGGTAAAACGTCGGCTCTTCTCCAACAGAGGCGAGGGCAAACGTACTCATCAATGACTCAAGTCGGGCGCGTTCGTTGCTTGGTTTGCGCAGGTCTGTGTTGAAGTCGCCAATCAGAACAACGTACTCAAAGCTGCCGATGAGAGCGTCCAATTTCTCAGCGAGAATATCAGTGCAGTCGTTCCCAGGGGGGTTGTAGACAGCCACCAGCAAAACTTTTTCCGATCCAAAACGCAGCTCACAGGCTAAACATTCTGTTTTGTCTGCAGATTGTTCAGTTGGCTCGATCCGGAAGACTTCTTTACATCCCACGTGCTCCTTGAAGTAGATAACGATTCCGCCACCTCGACAGTACTTCCTGTCACATCGGAGGAACGCAAACCCAGGGATAGCGATGCTGCGATCAGAGTTCTTTGTTGTCAGCCAGGATTCGGTAAAGCAGGCGATGGTGACTTTGGAATCCTGTAGGTTGCTCTTGATTTCATCCAACTTAGTACCCTTCCTAGCACATAAACTCTGTGCATTGCCATGGCAGATGTTGAGTTTCCCGGGGGCAAGAACGGCATGCATTACGGCTGCAGGAATGTTCGTCAGGGTGCGGTTTGTTGACAGTGGCATTTTGGGGGAAGCAACTTTTAGAGGGCTGAAAAGACAAGCAACAGACTTTTTTTGGTTTTTGTCATAAACAATCTTCGGTCAAAATTATACAAATTCACAATACAATAATAAGAATTACAATTACAATAAACATCAAAAGGAACGGTTAAAGTTCGACTTAACTAGCGAGTTGACGAAGCTGGTCCTCCAACAATACAGCGACAGGGTTCGCGTTTGGAAGTTTTTTCACATGGACTACCCCGCGCTTGGTGTACACCGACGACAGCTTCCCGTCCTTCTTCAAGCGTATGGCAGCGGCTCTGACCTTTCGCGCAGCATCGGTGAGGCTCTCGTTCACGTACACACGGCGAGTAGAGTCGATTCCCAGGTGGCAAAGCTTCAAGTCGTGTTTCCCCAGGTAAGCGTAGTAGAAGTCGTCACGGGCGTTTCTCAGGGCGAACTGGATTTTGATGAAACTTCCGTCGCTTCCGTTTGGTGACCGCGAGTACAGCCTCCGAATATCCACCGACGGGGGGACACTACCGTCCAGTCCGACATGCTTCAGCATCGCCGTGAAGTAAGCTGGCAGATCCTCACCTTCAACGAACGGTACCCCACTGACAATCAAGTCGTCACACCTTTCCAAACTGTCGATCGCGTGGGAGACACCATCAAGACGATCGCTTAGGGCGTCAACATTGGCATCGGTCTGCAGGAATTTCGTAGCGCAATCGGACCGGAGGGAAGTTATGTCTTTGGACACAGCCTCAAGTTTACCTTCCAGATCAGTTTTGATGGTTTCGATTTTCTTGTTGAGGTCGGTGCGCATTTCGTGAATCATTGTTTTGGTTTCGGTAAACTGCTCCATAAACATTTATGAAGATCTGATGGTATGAATAATAAATCAAGTTGATAGAACACTTAAAGGTCCGCCCTTTTATATCTATTTTGGATAACATTACCCTCTAAATATGAGGAAGGCACCAACCACCTAATAGTGGATTAAGCAACATTTTGAGACAGAATTCAATAGTATCTTCAGATATACAGACATTTTCAGTAGAACATTTTTTTAAGACCGGAATGCGTTGCTTTAACTTTAAGTCGAACTTTTCATAAGCCACATCGATTACTACCTAACGTAGTGAGAAACAGCGAAATTTCTGCTATTTTTAATTCCATATGAAATAACAACTTATAATTTAGTTGTGATAAACATTTACCATAAAACGAAAACGAAAAACATTTACCATAGTTAATCCAGCAGGGATTGATGACTAGATCATTATATTTTTATGACAAAAATTCTAATCTCAGATTTGTTCTATATTTTTAACTTCAACTCAAATTACAATCCATCGACCGCATTTCGTCCAATCTGCCCATCAATAAAAAACGGCTACTATTCACTTTTGACAAAATCTAGATTTTTGCTCCAGGTTGTAGAGGATGTTCCAACGCATCTTACGTAACGTAACTTCACTAATGATTAAGATGATTAAATTTATACTCCATTATAACCTTTTTCAAGTGATGCTTCGACTGACAGGTTTAAGGTCACTCAAGTATTGAAGAAAAACATTCACTTCTTGACTTTTTCGGGACAAATCTTAGAATTATCCTGAGAATTTTTATTTTTACTTTTACCTTGATTCACCATGATTTAATTTGATTAATATATAATAGAGCGTCCAATTTCCCGGGGTTAAAAAAAACCCTGGGAAACGGGAAATTATCAACAAGAAAATTCCTGGAAAATTTGAAATTTATTGAAAAATCCTGGATCCGAATAATATTTTGCCCCAGAATTGTAGAGGAAAGCTATTTTAACGGTCAAAATAAATGTAAGGATCCGTGTAAGTTTGATTGCTTGTTAACCTCAAGAAAAAATCTTTTATGTTTTGTAGTTGCACTTAGAGTTAAATAATAAATTATAAAATTAAATTTGTTTTTTTAGCTGAGAATTACTTTTTTATGTATCAAACTACAGAATTTGTTCGGTAACTGGGCTGTGCGAAAAATGATGAGGGGACCACCGATGCCCATTTTCACATTTTTCTTTACAAAATGCAAACATAAAAGTGGTTTAAATTGTTTTTCAGGGTACACCTTTAAATTTTCCTTTAATTTTGACTTAAAATTTCATAAAAACTTAAAATATGATTTTTAATTTGTTAAACTGGCTTTTTGCATCCACTGGCCCCTCGTTAAATTCGGTTTGTTTATATTTTTGACGTATGTCTGCTTTTTAAGTGGGCTACAGTCCAGTTACCGAGCGCTCAGTTAAAAAGTAGCCCAGTTAAACAACGCCCAGTTACCGAACGAGTACTGTATGTGGAGAGTGAGTAAAATTAATACATGCTCAACAACCATAAAATTGATTTTAAACTTTAAGGTGGGCCACTTAAGGACAAGAGGACGCTAGGCGATAATCAACCTAAGGCATAATCCAGGAGGCCTTCGAAAGACTGGCTGCGCTAGGGTTAGATTAGATTAGAAAGTATGAATGAAAAAAAATGTGTGCAGAAATTATGTTTCTCAAGATTAACAACTTTTTTTCTGTACAAGTCCTATTGGTTTCGGCTCTTGAACAAAATTGTACAGCATAACTTAAAAAAATTATTTATGGAATCGCTATTCAATGTTTTCAAATATTTGGAGCGAGTTTTTTGCAAATTATTACATAGCATTTTTTATATATATTAAAGAAGTTTTAAATGTATTTTTGGCTTCCTTTCTGGAATGGTTTATGTTACTTGGATTTGAGCGTAATTAAATCCGTTAAAATCCGTTAAAGTAAAGCATTGATCTTGACATACATTCTTTAGAAAAGCTGAAAAGTTCATTGGGAACAGTTAATTAAATAAAACCAAATCAAATTAAGTTCTAAGCTATTATAAAATTATTTATTAAGACAGTTTCAAAACGTAAGTGTCAAAAAGTTGGAAAATAAATATTTATGCTTGAATTTTGGGAATTTTCGAGAAATGTAAAGAAAACCCGGGAAAAGAGATTTTTTTTACAGGAAATCTCGCTTAATCCCGGGACGATCAATTGGACACCCTAATCTAGAACATAATAAATTAGATATTTTTTAAGATTGCGTTTGAACATGTCTTTTACTGTCATTCTAGTGACAAAACTGCCTACATGTTGTCCCAAAACAAAAATTATTAATAGCATTCATTTGGGTGTTCAACTTGTCAGCAATAAAAAGTAATACTTTTGACATTTAAATAAATATTCGATTCGTGCTGAAAAATCACCATTTTGCAACTAATTGCATAAACATCTACTGTAACGACTCCATAGCTCATTATTTTATGATGGTTTATTTTATCCCTCCTAAAAATGGTTTTTAATAAATTGCATGAAAATATTGAAATATTTAGTATATGTTGTTTTTATTTTTATTCTGCATGATTGTAAATTGTATTTTATGAATGCTAGAGATTCCTGAAACTACAAAAAAGTGCGTATTTAACCAAACCTCCCCAACTCTCATAGGCAAGCTAATCCGTAATATCCATCGGCTAGTTCAAAGCGAACACAAAAGTAACGAGTCCTCGATGTTTGTTTTCTCTTTTTCTTTTCTCGTACCATATCAATCGGGTCGGTTTTCTTGTTCCGACAAAACCAAAAACCAAATTCCACCATCGTGTCATCGTCGTCGTCCAAATGTAGATTCGCGCCCCGGCCGGAACGGCAATAACGCGTACCCCGGCGACGCTCCAAATCCGTGCGACGACCCCAACGATAGTGTCCCGTGCCACGAGTGTGGCCGCGGTGGGTGGTGCCACGACGGTCACCACCAAGACGATCCGCGGCCAAACGCCTGCCTCGGTGGCAGCCGTAGCAGCAGCGGCGGCCGCGGCGGCCTCCGGGTCAACCGTAACCCAGGTCAAGCAAGTGACAGCAATTAGTAACAGTTCGGTAGCGTCCTCCGCTCCGGGGCTGGTCGTGACGGGCGGAACGCAACCGTTGCCAGCGCTAGCCCTAAGTTCTTCCGCCGTTGCCACCCTGAACAATAGCAATAGCAATAACTCTGCAAGTATAATCAGTACAAGCATCCCCTCGGCAACGACGGTCGTGGGGGGTGGCGGCACCATGGCCGTCACTGTTAGCAACAGCTCTTCCACCTCGACTCCGACGGCCACCGCCAGCACACCTGGCAAGGCCGGTTCGGGCGCGAAATCGCAGAACTCGTCGGCAGGCTCTAAAAAGAAAGCTAGCGCAACTGCCGCCGCAAGTTCCGCCGATTCGGCTGACCCGACCTCGGCGGCGGCGAAAAAAGCGGCCGCCTCTATGCAATCCTCTTTTTACCAGCATCACGTGTCCAACTCGATGTACGGGGACGATGACATCAACGACGTGGCGGCCATGGGCGGAGTCAACCTCGCGGAAGAAACGCAACGAATCTTGGGCTCAACCGAGTTTGTCGGCACGCAAATCCGGTCCTGCAAGGACGAGGTGTTTCTGCACATGCCCGCGCTGCAGGCCAAAATTCGGGGGATCATCGCGCGGCACGGCCTCGAGGAACCGAGCAGCGAAGTGGCCGTTCTCATCTCGCACGCCTGCCAGGAGCGGCTGAAAAACGTCGTCGAGAAGCTGGCCGTGATCGCCGAGCACCGAATCGACATCATCAAGGTGAGCATTGAGTGAAGTTGGTACGGAAGTTGGTGATTTTAAATGTTCGCTTTCAGGTTGATCCCCGGTACGAGGTCACGAAGGACGTCCGCGGACAGATCAAGTTCCTCGAGGAGCTGGACAAGGCGGAACAGAAGCGACACGAGGAACAGGAGCGGGAGATGCTGATGCGGGCGGCCAAGTCGCGGTCGAAAACGGAGGATCCCGAACAGGCCAAACTGAAGGCCAAGGTGAGTTGGGTTGACACGGTCGCATGGTTGTTCTAGAATTGACACAATTTTCAAAATTCTTTCTCAGGCGAAAGAAATGCAACGAGCGGAAATGGAGGAACTTCGGCAGCGGGACGCCAACTTGACCGCCCTGCAAGCCATCGGACCACGGAAAAAGCCCAAACTCGAGGAGGGAACGGCAACGCCAATAACTGTAAGTGATTCGCCTCCACGTAGATATCTAAATACTAAGCAACCCGATTCTTTTTTAGCCTGGTGCCTCTGGACTTGGCGCTGCCAGCGGGAAGGCGTCCACGCCGCTCCGACCACGCATCAAGCGGGTGAACCTGCGCGATATGCTCTTCTACCTGGAACAGGAAAAGGAAAGTTGCAGAAGTCAGATGCTGTACAAAGCCTACCTCAAGTGATCGATTGTGGTCCGACTGCTGCTGCTGCTGCTGTTCCTGCTGTTGCTGACGACGACGACAATGACCACCACGACGGCCATTCTGCCGCTTCTGCGCTAAACGTGTGTGTGGTGTTGATCCGGTGGTTCCCGCCGTGGAATCAGGTTCAGGTGCGCGCTTTTGCTGCTGCTGCCGCACCCTTCCGACGATGGATTGTTTTAGATCCGCTCGCCCGGCCGCGTACGCATGGAATATGCTGGGAATGGAAGGAAGGAAGGTCCCCCCCCACACACGCGAGTCCATGAGTTTCAAGTTACAGTCAGGTCAAATCTAGGTTCGAATGAGTGCGCCCGCGAGAGTGAATGGGTTGTTTGTGCGTGTTCGTGCCCTGCCGTATGTGTGTGTGTGAGTGTGCGTGCGTGTGCGTGTTTTTAGGGAATTTTGTACATAATTATTTTCAATTCTAATAACTCGGCGCGTAATGCGAACAGTCGGGGAAATGAGCTGGTTTTTTGATGTTTTATTTAATTTACAAATAATGTGAAAAGAAAAACAAAACTGTACAGATTAAAAGAAAGAAAGCGAAAAATCACACCCACGAAACGAAACGTCTACGTTCGCGCGTTTTTTTGAAAAGAAATTAGGTCTAAATAAGAGAATTCAAAGGGAAAAAAGAAGTAATTAGTTTCGAGTCCTCTAAAGAGCTGTGTGCTGTGCGGAAGATCGTGATCGTTCTGCACGCATTGTTTTTGTTTGTTTATATTTTTAAGCCTATATCAAAAGGAAGTAACATTTAAAAAAAACACGAGAGAGAAAAATCTGTAAAATCTGAAAAAATCGAAGGAGAGTGTATCAAGAGTTTAGGGAGTAAAAATTAAAAATTTCAGCTGAAAAAAAGTTTATATCAAAAAATAAATTTGCAAAGTAAATAGATATGTTATAGGTTAGATTGACAAACAGTCAATATGAGTAACAAGCTTTCTTTGTGATTATATCACTAAAATTTAAAATAATAAAAAAAACTACTAATTGTTTATTAAAAAAAAGTACAGAAAACTATTATTTATGTTTAGCGTCCTTTCATTCAAATTTAATTTAATGAAATGAAACCTTAAGATGAAGAAAACAGAAAAATGCAAAGGAAAGATCAACAATAGAGATACCTTTTCTTATAAAAATAAACCAGAAAAACAAAAATCACACAAAAATTGGCTTTTGCTTTACAGTTTTGAAAGAAATTACCTGTTGTTGTCATCTTTTCGTCATTTTCTCCAGGAAAAAAATGCCATGGCGGTCCCCGACTAGGGGAAAGTGGGGCAAGAAGATTACCAAAAAACATTAAAAAAAAAATTCCTTGCTCGCATCTAATCGTATGGTTTAAAAAAAAACAAATTGCTGAAATAAAAAGAAACAAAAATTCTAAAATTTAACATTTAAACAAAATAGAATTCAAAAAAATGCAGAAAAATCCGAAAAACCAAAAATATATAAATTCTTAAACCCAGTCAGAAATAAATAAAATAATAAAAAAAAAATAATAAACCAAATATTGATCCTTGCACTGTAACTTGGATTTGGCCCGCACTTTTCTCTCGCACATTTGACAACAAAATTTCCAAAAACTAGGCAACCAGCAGTTGTTTATTTACATTTCCAGTCGCAGTTTCCACCAAACTGGCCATTCGCACTTTAAAATTGCGATTGATAGGTGAACAACATCGGCTCGCTTTGATCATTTTATTGAGAAAATTAAAATTTCCCAAGCCAGTTTGACAAGTCGCAATAGTGCGATCGATAGCAATAATTTAGTGCGAAGTCCAAGTTAGTGAGAATGGCGCAATATAAAAGTAGAAATATTTATGTACTTCAATTTTTAATATTTCAAAAATATAAAAACCCAAATTTGGGAAAGAAACAAAAATTTTTATTTGACTATCCAGAGTGGAATTTTGACTAGCACTTCTGATACGAACTACGAACTGTTTTGAAGTTTTTGAATCCCAAGATTTCTGAATTCTACTTTTTTTTCAAATTTTAGAAAATTTAGAAATTTTATCAAAATTAGAAAAATAATTTCAAAAGAATCTTTGAATTTTTGGAAATATGTATAATTTCTAAAAAAAAATATTGTTCTTATACTAAATGACTGATTTGTTTTTAATTTCTAATTTTTAAAGTTTTGGATCTTCTACAAGTGTTTTTTTTAATTTTCCGGAATTTAGATTTTTTTAATTTTGACCTTGAGAATTTTTAAATACAATCATATTAAAATGTTTGAATTTTGGATTTGCTTAGTTTTAGCAGCGCAACTGTGTTTCAAATGTAGGCGACGCCTAAAGTCGTATTTTTTTTGACGGGTTGAAGAATAAAATGGCTTATTTCTCATGATTCCCTGTAGCAAAAAAAAAAACGAAACTATTGGCACTACGCCCCCCGGGGCATGGCCTTCCTCTAACGTGGGATTTCTGCTCCAGCGCCTCTGACGAGACAGGAGAAACCGGGACCGACGTTTTACTTCACCATCCGATAGAAGCTCAGTGGATAAGGCGGGAATCGAACCCGCGTCTCATAGCATCATCGGGATCGGCAGCCGAAGCCGCTACCCCTGCGCCACGAGACCCATCCACACCTCCCTGTAGCAATCATGTTGAAAAAATAAAAAAAAAGTATAAAAATTGAAATGACAAGCCATGCTGTTAACATTGAATGAAAAACGTGTTTTAACATGCATTTTACACATATCCTGAGTGGTTCTGCAATTATTAGTTTTCAAAATTTCTAAGTATTGATGAAATTGGTTTATTCGCCAAAAAAAAACACTTTTTTGCAGTACTGTACAACGGAATTTCACAAAAATTGCAAATATTTTAAGCGAACATGTTTAAGACATGTTAAAAATGTTAATAAACACAGGGTAATGCATTTTAAAATGTTTTCAGCTGATTGTACTAACAATTTTATTACAAATTTAAAGTTTTGCTTAAAAATATTGTTTTTGACCCCTGATTTATCAAACCGATTTTGAAGGGAAGGGCTACATAAACTTTGATAAATATTTGCAAGGACCTAATCTTGAATTAAAAATATTTTTTAATTTCGGATTTTATAAATGTTTGCTTTTATTTTTATTTTTGAATATTTTTATCGTTGAATTTCTCAGATTGTTTAAGTACATATTGAATTTTCTACCAGAAAATGTAATGATTATCCCTCTGGTTTACTTCATTTCGACCAAAAAACTGAATAAGTCCTTTTAATTTCAGGATTCTGCGTTTTTGAGATTCCGCCCTATAATAAATATAAGGCCTAATAATTAATATACACTCAACCCCCGGTGGTTGGTAACTTTTTCGTTTGACACTTTTTTAGTTTGTACCCCGTTGGTTCGTCAAAGTCAAACTAAAAAGTGACGAACCGTCACTTTTTACACGGCGCTTACGAACACTATCAAAACAAACATTTGGTAGTGTTTGTGAACTCCGTGTAAAAGGGGTGTCAACTTGGGTGTCAAACTAAAAAGACCCCGTTCGTTTGACAACAGTTGGTGTCAAACCATCGGGGTTCGAGTGTAGTATTATGGCTATTCTGGATTTTCAATATTATTATATCGGATACAACATTAAGCAAACATTAAATGTTTTAAGTAAATTTATTTAAATTTTATAATTTAAAGTTGCATCCAAATTATTTTATTTTTTTATCAAAACATATTTCAAATAAGCACCGCGTCAAAAAAATGTACCGATAGAGACATTTTTTCTGTGATCCTTTCCTTGACCGTTTTTGGGGCATTTTTTGTATCGATTTTTGTTTCCTTCAAGCTTCGTACTAACCTTATACAAAAATGGGCATGACAATATTCGAAAATCTGTATCTCTTGATGAAATTTTCTGATTGATCAGTTTTGAGCCTCAAAGTCAAAGCGCCAGGTCCTGTGACAACGATTTAAGCTCATAATTGGGATTCGGGCTCAGTACACCTAGCGGATCATGCCCGCAAAATTGACCCGCTTTGTTGCATCCTAATTAAAAAAATCGACGTCGTCGTGCTATCTTGTCGCACCCGCCATTTTGACGTTCCGAGAAAAACGCGTTTTAATGTTTGACCTTGAATATTCAAAAACGAGAGCACGCAATGTAAACAATAACAAACACGTTTTGCTTGGCTCACCATTCTGTGCATTGTCCCAAAGTTTGGTTGAAGTTGGTTGCTGGAGTCCCGAGTTATAATTACATATGTTTACGGTAGTCTAGCTTGTACGTGCGACAAACGCATCCTGACTTTCCTGGCCTGAAATCCCTTTGGCCTTTTGTCGCACTTACATCAATTTTCATGGATTGACAAGACTTTCATATGTAAAGTGACAAAAATGCACGGAGTTTTTTCGGTTTTTGTTGAATATCTCAGGATTGAAATCGAATTTTGGGGATCTGTGAAGGTCAAAAGGTGAGGCATTGCGAGCTGCACAAAATGGCGTTCTTAACTCAATTTGGCCCAATATGCACGTACGACAAATTAGCACGATGGCGACGAAATGACTTGCAGATTTCTTCTAACTTAAGTTTGTTCTATGAAATATACCGTGATTACGTGATTGTGGGTATCGAAACTCTAATTAAGTGATTCGATAGCTAGTTTGATAGCTTCCACCTTTCCTCAATTAGGTGATAAAGGCAAAGTTTTTTTTTCATTGTGTTTTTTTTTCGAAAACCATCAAAACTGCCAACACTGGAACGGCTTGGGGTTCGTATTTTTGTTTACATTCTCCGTTCATAGTTTTTCATTCTTGCGCTCAACTTGATTTTTGCGATTTTCTCACACAAAAACAAGCATGAATCCGGCCGATTATCACGATCAGATCCCGCGTCGCCTACTGGACCAAATTCTATACGCGGAAAAGATCACAATCCGTCGTGGTGTCGCGCCAGTGTTTGCTTTGATCACCCAGGACCATCAGCTGATCGAGGTGCGCCAGCGGTCTATCCAAGCAACGATTGATTTGGCGGAATTGCTGACCTCAGCCGGAACGACGACGCTGCCCAGTATTTTCGGAAGCTACTCACCGGAACCGGACGACGACGGACGGAAGGGTAAAGTGTCACTCACAGTGTTCCGATCGAACGATGGCGTTGGGAGGCGGTTGTTTTACCTTGTGGAGATTGAGCGACACTTGGTGGTTGTGGAGAGGCAAGGTGAACCTTCGGTGAAGTTTGTTCACAATCAGACGTTCGAGGGATTCATTCAGCTATCGATTACTGAAAACGAAGAGCGGCCGGGCCACGAGGTGGTCAAGATATACCAGGAGCAATCGGTGGAACCGACGGTAATGGACTTTCAGTCCTTTCGCGTTGTTCCGAGCGATTTGAGTGTGAACAATTTCACATGCTTTCACGAAATTTTGAAAAGTCTCAGAGATCGTTCCGCCGAAAAGTGCGCCGAGTTGGCCATGATTCGTGAAACCACGGCGAAACTGTACGCTCGACTTAACCAGCAGCTGAAGCAGGTTCCAGGCCTACTGCGCACGGAAAACCCCGACGAGAAACGACCCCTGGTGAAGTACGGCGATATCTGGACCAAAGTTCACAACGAGCGGCTTGTGGTGGGAATTCCCGTCTTCAATTGCACCTACAAACGGTGAGTAAAACAAGTTTTTGTTTTTCTTTTTGTAGTACGATTTGAAAATTTATTATTGCCACTTTTGATTCGAAGTTTAAATATTTTTAGTTACTAAAATTAGTTTCATGTTGTTTTCCATAATTGATATCTTTTGCTATCCATCACAATTTATTATCTCAAGGATTTTCTTGTTGGTATTTATGCTTTATTCAAATTTCGATCTACTTTTTTATTGTTTACAAAGTAAAAATCATTGCCAACATTTTTAGCTGCAACGCATTCATTTGGAAGAGATTTTTTCAAGTACTAGAACGTTGTTTTACAAGCAAAGTTCGAAATTTTAGCTACTGCCTATTATTATTGACTAGTGATGAAGCAAATGAAATCAACAGCATTTAACCCATTTAGATGGTCAGCTTTAAAAAATAATTTTTGGTTTGTAATGTTTAGTGAAACATAAGAAAAATTCTAGGGTGAACTGATTGGTAACAAGATTTAATCACTAGTAGAAACAAAGATTTTTTGTGCTTAGTGATTTAATCAACCCCAATCTGCAGTAACAACTTCAATGATATGCAACTAATTTTTAGACTTAGGACGATATGATTGATCCTCAACTAAGCAAAAGTATTTCCTTTGGTGTTTTTCTTCAAAACGCAAAACACTTTTGCTTCAACTTGGTATTTGGAATGATTGCACTCTGCGTTAGTAGAATATTCGTCTGCAAATAGAGATTTCAACCTAGGAACTAAACCCTTAAACTATTCAACAAACAATATTTCTACAGTTGCTTTTACGTAAATCTAGTAGTCATTTCCGTGAATAAATTTCAAATTTATTTTACCTACATTCTACTGGACGTCTAAAGTTGATGTTTTTTTCGCTCGCGATATAAAAATATGCGTTGATCCACTAAGAAAAAGTCGCGTTGGTTGAATATAATTTGTTCAGCATTGTTTAGTTGTCTACAATAAAGATAAGTGTGCTTAAAACAGCAGCATTTTTTTTTTGTTTCTGCGTATCGTTCTCTCTACTTGGTCACTTTTCTATCCCTCGATTTGACTTATTCTCACTACTAAATTTGGTAATTTGACAAAGTTTCTGCTCCGTTGCCGCTAGTGTCCACCCGGAGGGCTGCGTCCCTTCAGGTAATCCTCCACCCCGTACCCAAACAGCTCAAAGTCAAATTTGTAGTACTCGTACAGCCCGCGCACCTGCTCGTCCTCGAGCTCGCCGAAAAGCTTCAGCACGACGTCATTCGTGTGCGCCCCCTTGCCGGCGTTCTTCCACTGCGGTTTGATCATGTTGCCGAGCTGGCCGACCGAGATCAGATAGTTTTGGTCCTCCTCGAGCGTTTCGAACTTGGCGATCACGTCGTAGTGGAAGAAGCAGGGCGTACAGAAGTACGTCACCGGGATCCAGTGCATGTCGATCTCGAAGTGCGGATGCCGGACCTCGTCCAGCATGTAGTTGACAAACTCGGCGAACGTCGGATACTTTTGGGTGTTCCAGGGCTGAAACGAAAGGAGCATGTTAGATTTCTAGTAGAGAAAGCCGATGAGAAAGAACTTCCTACCTGTCCTTTGGCTACCTTTCGGTACTTTTGGATGATACGGATGCCCAGCTTTTGGTGGTGGGAGTTCGGCAATGCGTACTGGATCTTGTCCTTGTAGGCGCTGACCAGTCGCTCAAAGGGGTGACGCACGATGATGAAGGAGATGGATCCGTTGATCGCTTCGCGGAGCTGGAATTGGAAATATGGTTTTAGTGTTTGTATCTACAGTCCAGACTAATTGTTCGATTCGCGACTATCCGAGGTATCGATTATCCGAAGCCCTCCATACAAACATCGCATGATCGAATCATTGAAAATCAATTGGAGATGCATTTTATCGCGTTTGTACCTATTTAAAATATACTTGGATTGTTTTTTGTAAAATTTATTTCACATTGGACTTTTATAAATTATTTGATAAAAAAATTAAAACTGAAGAAACTGCCCTTGAAAACCATAGGACTTGGTGGTCCCCATGTCAAAATTTCTACTCGAACCTAAACATTCGAGTAATTGATTGGCATCCAAACCTAAAACTGGGGAAGCTGGAAAAATTGCTATTAGTTTTAAAATTGCGTTTATTTCTGCAAGAATAGAACTAATGCTATTTTTTTTAATTGGAGAAAATATTCTGTGACCTCTTTTCTGCATTCTGATTTAATCGATAAAGTCTATAAACGTAAAAGTTTAATCAGACAAAAGGATTTATTTTTTTCCCAAAATCTCTAAGCTATTCTGTAGATTTTTGGTAATATTTTACAACTTATGCAGTTTGAAATACTCAAATTTATATTCCGGTATTACTTCATTATACAATCAGTTGTACAATGAAAAGTTTTTTTCAGTTCGTTTAGAAAATCATTTACTTTTGGGTACTACTTTTTTTGGAAATTCAATAAATTATATTTATAACAAAAATCATGCCATCTTGAAACGGTTCTTCCAAAAAAAAAAAACCGGAGTTTGAAAAGAATCGCGGTTAGTTCATGATTTGTGTTCCAGAAAACAACTATACCGAAGAGTGTGAAAAGATTCGTCAAATATTCAGAATGTTACAGATTTTATAAAATAACCGCTGGAAACATCAACTTTTTCTTCACCCTCTTCTGGCAGCACTTGCCGCTACGGCAGAAAAGTTTCAGGCTAGGCGTCGCGACGCTCATGCAACCAAGCAAGCTGATTGTTGCCAGAAGAGCTTGCATTTTTGCCTTCCTCACCTTACTGAGGAAAGGCTATAAAATCACTCGAAAACTGAACTTCTCAATTAGACCTCCTAGACCCACCTTCATGTATACCTATCGACTCAGAATCAAATTCTGAGCAAATGTCTGTGTGTGTGGTGGGATGTTGATCAAAAAATTGTCACTCGACTATCTCGACATTGGCTGAACCGATTTTGTTTTGGCCTCATTTGATCCGTCTTGGGGTCCCATAAGTGTCCGGAAGATTGTAAAAAGGGTGGTTTTTGTAAGAAAACCCGTCATACTATACATTTTTAGAAAGGTATTTAAAAGACTTTTCCAACGCGTCCAAGACATTGAAGATCTGACAACCCTATCAAAAGTTATAAGCACTTAAGTGTTATTTACGCAATTTTGCATTTTGGATAGCACCCGTTAAATGTGAGGAAGGCGCCAACCACCTAAGGGTGGATTAAGTAACGTTTTAAATTTATTTCTAATTTGACTAAAATGTGGTCGCAGAACACGAATTTCATGTTAAAAGTAAAAAAATAATTAAAAACGTTACTTAATCCACCCTTAGGTGGTTGGCGCCTTCCACAAATTTAAAGGGTGCTATCTAAAATAGACACAAAATGGCGTGTTTTTCAGTGTTTTATCAATTTGACTCATTATTTATACCACTAGATTGGGTAGTCAGATCTTCATATTGCAGGGCGCTTATGTGCTTACCACTTATGATAGGGTAGTCAGATCTTCGATTCAATTCATGCTTGATCTGAGATCCGGCATCTAAAAAGTGCGTAAGTAACACTTAAGTGCTTATAACTTTTGATAGGGTTGGTAGATCTTTAATGTTTTGGACGCGTTGAAAAGGTCTTTTGAATACCTATCCAACGATAGGTCGCATGAGAGATCCGGACAAGGTTTTCATCAACATATCTGAGATCCGGTCTCCAAAAAGCGTAAAAATAACACTTAAGTGCTTATAACTTTTGATAGGGTTGTCAGATCTTCAATGTCTTGGATGCGTTGGAAAGGTCTTTTGAATTCCTTTCTGAAAATGTATAGCATGACAGATTTTCTTTCAAAAACCACCCTTTTTACAATCTTCCGGACTTTTGCTAAAATCGTTTTTTTAGCATAACTTTTGAAGTACTTAACTAAACTGCATAATTTTTAATAGCCACTTATGGGACCCCAAGACGGATCGAATGAGGCCAAAACGGACAAAATCGGTTCAGCCAATGTCGAGATAATCGAGTGACAATTTTTTGATCAACATCCCACCACACACACAGACATTTGCTCAGAATTTGATTCTGAGTCGATAGGTATGCATGAAGGTGGGTCTAGGAGGTCTAATTGAGAAGTTCATTTTTCGAGTGATTTTATAGCCTTTCCTCAGTAACGTGAGGAAGGCAAAAATAGAAAAAAATTGGTTCGTGATTCGATTATCCAAAGTCCCATACAATCCTTCGGATAATCGAGTCGAAAATTGTCCGGACTTGGTCTACACGGTCTAGTTTGTTTCCAGCCTGGTAATGGAAATTGTTAAGTTTCATGTAGTTGTTCAAAAGTTATGCTGAAAATAAAAACTATAAGACCGGGTCTGATCGCTACGAAACAGTCGTGTTTGCCATTTTCTTCAAAAGCGGTGTCTGTTTCTTGACAAAAAGTCTGCAATTTTTGATATGGCCGATTTTTTTTTCAGACGAAATCTAGGTGGATTAAGGGGTTACATACGGTATCTCAGCACTGCGTTGACCAAATCGGCTCAAAATTATGGTCAAGACTCGTTTAACCAGTCCCGTGTGCATGACGAAGGCCGATTTTTAAAAACTTTATTTTTTTGATTTTTTGCATTTAAAAAAAACAAATTTAAAAATTGGGCTTCGTCTTGCACACGGGATATGTCTAGAGAGTCTTCAATCAAATTTCAGCCAATTTGGTCAATAACATCTTTAGATATCGTGGCACCCGTAAGTTAACTCGGTGTTCGAGAAAAACGCTCAGAAATTTGACAGTCCGCTTTGCGCATGGCAAAATTTTAAGTTTAAATCGTCTCTAACTCAGTTTATTCATGGAATATCTTCTTGAAACTTTCAGGAGTTATTGAAAATCATCTTTTTAGTGAATTCAATATTTTTTTGTAATATTAAATTTTGTGATTTCTTACATTTATGTAACCCCTTAAAGTATTTTTTTTATAGAAAATTGAGGGTTTGATGATTTGACTTGTTTTATGGGACTTTGCCAATGTTCGGAAAAAAAAGTTCAAGAACCTACCGCATCGACCGATGGCCGCGGATACTTTTGGCGCGCCAGCTGCAACGGCACATCTTTGGTCTTTCTGAGGAACTCGGGCGAGTAGCCGGCCAGCAGGTTAAAGTTGTACATCCACGAGGTGCTCGCCGCCTTGAACACGTTGCACCACACCAGGTGGTAGTCGCGGTTGATCAGATACTCCCACGCTTTGGGCTTGTAGTTTTGTTCTTGCGGGGGGGAGAAGAAGGATTAAATTGGGTCACATTTTTTTTTGCTTCTTCTAATTGCGAAACTCACTTGGCTCGTTCAGTCTATATTCGGCGCACTTTTCGTTCAGTCGTGCCACCCGGTTCTCCATCCGGTGCTTCATGTACTCCATATCTATCAAATATTGGTTGCTATTCGTGCCATTCTTGGCGGCCTTTTGCTGTTGCAGCAGATCGTGCCTTTTGTGCTGCTGCTGCTGCTGGTGGCCATTGCCATGCTGCAGGATTCCCGGGGGCGGATGGTGCACCGGGTGGAACTGGAGCTGATGCCGGGAGCCATTAGTGCTGCTGGTAGCGTACTGTTGGATAATAAAAAAAGAAAGGATAGTGGAAACGGAAACAATATCCTCTAGATTACTCTGGGTTCGTTGTTGGCACGACCGAGGTCGTTGAGAGAAATTAAACTGAAATTGCTGGATTGCATGGTGTGGACACACACAAACTTCGTTTCAGTTTATAATCAAGCCGGTATTCATTAGCTTTCAGGAAAATTACGTACTGTTTGAACGAATCGCCTCTGACGAGGGGAAAGGATGGTGATTAGGGTGAAAGGACGAGAATTCAATCAATGATTAGTGCCACTGTTTCTCCATTATTGGGATTGGGAAGGGGAAGGTGATTTGATCTATTATTTTGTTTGTCCTAGCGGGGCAATCGCTCGGTTGTTCATCAGGACTAATTCGTTGGTAAACATTGGCGAGCGTGTCTAAACTTATTTCAAGCATGAAATTGTATCGTAGTTAGATAAGTGATGCAATGTTTTACCTCAATTATTTTTTAAGCAATCACATCACAACTCAACATTTTGTTGTTAATGTCAGTAAACGCTTCAGTTTTGCCGAGGTATGATAGATTTGGATTTTCTGACCTCGGACAGAATTAATTTTTAGTGAAACTCCAGCAAAAAATAAAATTGTAATCTTCGAGTATAAATGGTATGAAATCATCTTGAGCAACCAGGCGCACTCACGATTTTCTGTGGGAGTATAAGTGGGTGCGCATGGTTGCGTGAGATATTTCGACAGAATTAATACCCGAATTTTACAATTTTATTTTTTCGCAAGGAATTCATTAAAACTCAACTCTGTCGTTTGGAGCGTGTTCTGGGAGCCCAAATCTATCATACCTTGATAAAACTGAAGCGTTTACTGTCATCCATCAACTTCAAAAATGTTGAGTTGTGTATTCATATACAGTCCAGATTCGATTATAATTTTCACTTCGGATAATCGAAACTTTGGATAATCGAATCACGATTTTTTTTTTCGCTGTCTAATTTTTATTGTTGAGCATAGGTAAAACCTCTAAACTACGCTAAAATTATTTAGAATTTTCAAATCCAAGATAACGGCTAAAATGGCGGTGATGCAATATTGAAGAAAAAATGCATTTTATTTTTTAAAAGGCAATCAACAACTCAAATTTGACTAAAATGGGGTCGTAGAACTCAAATTTTATGTTAAAAACAAGAAAATAAAAAAATAAAACACGAAAAAAAATCGATTTCGTTTATCCGAAGTCCCATACAAACCTTCGGATAATTGAGCTTCGGATAATCGAAGTTTCGGATAATCGAGTCTGGACTGTAATTTAAACAATTGATCAACACAAAAAAGGTTACAATATTTGAATGATTGATTCTGAAATAGAATAGAAATTTGAAGTTTCCTCGCCATTTCAAGACCTTTCACGAACAATTGTCTTTCCGCTTTCCTTAAAATTTGAAATTCATTTTCATCCGGGCACAAAGCGAAAAAACAAAAGCCTTTCCTGTTTTTCGGGTATTGTTCTTTTCTGCGCCCATCCAAACAAAGACACGAGCCCAAAGAAATGAAAAGCATGAAACGCTGACGATGATGGTGCTTGAAGGCGAAAGTCAAACAAGTGAATGAAAATGTTCTCCGCCCCACCCCCTTGAACTCGCTCGCTTGTGATGCGACAAAAAGTGGGGAAAACGTTTTGCGGTGGCGAGCTTTTCACGTGTTTTTTCAGCTCTTTGCTGGACTACCCTCGGGCAGGTGGAAAAACACGTGGCATTTGTTTTCTTTGAAGTTTTCTGCTCGTAATTTTTAAATTTCTTAAAAAAGCGCATTTGATACCTTTTTTTCTAAATCAAATGATCCAAATGTGGAAATGCGATTCTCAGCGCAAAAAATTCTCCACAACTGAAGAGACTCTTGAGCACTCCTTCGGAACGTGAGCTGCCGTAAGTGGACTTCTTGGCGTCATTCCGTGTACTCTGCGATGTACGTGTTGTTGTGGATCATCCTTCTCTAACCAATTTCAAACGTGTAGGTGTACAGAGGACCAAGAGAGGTGAACGTGTTGAGCACGTGCCCGAAGCGCCTTCTCGCCGGCATGACGACGTTTATATCATAATCATTTCAAATTACATACATTCAGCTGGAGAGGCTCTAGATTAAAGTGAGGACTTGCTGTTTTTCCTCTCTACCTTAAGAGGCACGTATTGTGTGTGATGGAACGCTCCCTGGGTAATCCGGAAGGTGGAATGTAATTAGTTCTTAAGTTTTTTTGTTTGAAGTTGAAAATTTGTGATTTTTCTGATCAATTTCACGGATCTGGTAAGTTTCGCCGAATGTCGTTTCGCCGACGGTCATTTCGCCGAAAGTCGTTTCGCTGAATGTTACGTTTCGCCGAAAGTCATTTCGCCGAATTGAATGAAAATTAACTTTTTTGTATACTCTAGGCTATTTGTTCGCTGCAGTGCCATCTTGTAATTCACTCATGCAAACTTGAGAAGGAGTGGCAAGATAATAATATAATAATTTGAAAAAGTAAAGAACGTCTCATGTTTCAAAGAATGCATAAACTCACAGAAATAATACAAATAATTTGAAAAAATAAGGAATCCAAAAACTAACAGAAATATTTCTAAATGTTATGCTAAAAATCAAAAGAACTGCTCATGTTTGAAAAAATGCGAAAACTCCCAAAAATTATTAAAATAATTTGTTAGAAAAAACTAAGAATGCAAAAACAAACAGAAATAATCTAAATTATAAGCAGCCAATTAAAAGAACTGCTCATGTTTGAAAGAATGCAAAAACTCACAAAAATTATAAAAATAATTTGCTCAAAAAACAAAGAATGCAAAAGCAAACTGAAATAATCTAAATTATAAGCAGCCAATTAAAAGAACTGCTCATGTTTGAAAGAATGCAAAAACTCTCATAAATAATTAAAAAATATGCTCAGTAAACAAAGAATGCAAAAACCGGAATCAAAATGTTATACTGAAAATCAAAAGAACTGCTCATGTAGGAAAGAATACAAAAACTTAAAAACAAAGAATGCAAAAACTAACAGAAATTTATCAAAATTTTAAGCAGAAAATTGAAAGAACTGCTCATGGTCAACAGAACGCAAAAGCTCACAGAAATAATTCAAATGATATATTAAAACAAGAATGCAAAAAACTAACAGAAATTAATGCAACAACTTATAGAAATTATATGCTGAAATTAAATAACTGCTTGCGATTGTTTATGCATATAATAATGCATAAACTTATAAAAATAACATACTAAGAAAAAAAAAATTAAAGAAGATTGCAAAATCACCTTTTAGGGATATTATACTTTTTCAAAATATTTTAATACAATTTGTGTCTATTTTATATATTTATTATACGATTATTTGTCAATTCGGCGAAACGTCCCATGCGACGAAACGACATTCGGCGAAATGACCTTCGGCGAAATGACCTTCGGCGAAATGACCTTCGGCGAAATGACCGTCGGCGAAACGACATTCGGCGAAATGTCCCGCACCTCAATTTCACATCCCATCAAATTTTTATAAACATAATTTTCAGAAAAAAATATGGCTAAAATTTTTCATCCTAAATCACTTTCCTACCATCAAGAATAACACAATTCGACGGTAACATTTCAAAAGACATCATGTACATTTTGACACTTTCTGGGTTATTGCATATTCTGAAAGTACTCCTAATAAGCTACCTCTCCACCAAAAATAAGCAAAAGTTACTTCAGTAAAGTCTGTTTAATCATGATTTTAAATAAAGTAACATAAACAAAATCTCTGCCATCAGCAGTCCCTGTTTATATAGCCCTGTCAACCTGTCAAACAAAAGACTACATGAACCTCGTGACGGAAAAAAGCAACATGAACAAAGCGCCATGTACATTCGGCGAAGAAAACCGAATCATAACAAAGCGTCCCCCTCAATGCCAGAAGGGTGATATAAACGTTGGTGATTTCAAAAGAAGTTATGTTTGTTTTTCTCAAATAAAATTACGGAAATAATGTTTTATTGAATTTGGATGATCAAGTATCGATAAAAGCAACGTTTTTTATCGTTTGTTATCATTAGAACATCTTATTTTGCTTTTATATTAAAATGGGAATTGAAAATGGATGCTCAACATTCAAATGCGTTTTTCTCAAAACGCATGGTTTGTACATGATGCTTTTTGAAATGTTGGCGTCGAATTCGACATTTTAGAAGTTGATGTCAGTAAACACTTCAGTTTTTTCAAGGTATGATAGATTCCCTGAACGCGCTCCATTCGCCAGAATTGAATTTAAGTGAATTCGTTGCCGATAAATTAAATTGTAAATTTCGGGTAAAAATTGTGAAGAATCGGCTTAAGCAACCATGCGCACCCCCTTATTTTTGCTACCCTTCATAGATACAAGTGAGTACGTACAATTATATTTATTGGCAGGGATTGCACTAAAATTCAATTCCATCGATTGGATCGTGTTCAGGGAGCCCAAATCTATCATACCTTGACGAAATTGAAGCGTTTACTGACATTAACTTCAAAAATGTCAAGTTGTATAATTGTTTAGATTTTATAATTATAACAGTTTGGAAATTTTTGCACAACTTGTTTCCAGCTGGCAAAATATTTATTTTTTGATAAAGGTTTCATCATCAGAAATACAAAAATTGTCAAAATACAAATCTTTGAAAAAGAAAGGTCTTCAAACCCTGCTGGGTGAATCCGATAAAACATTCGGAATGTGTCGCCGGGATGTTTTCCAAGCGAAAGGACAATGTGATTTCGATTTAAATCACTTCCCGCCAGTGAGCATTTTCCGCACACATACACACACACTCACATGGAAATGTGAGAGTGTTTTTATCGCAACTTTTCTTTCTTTCCTAGCAGCAGCCAACAACAATAAAATAAAACCAAGCACACAAGACGGACGCGTCCGAAGAATCGTTCCGGTCACTGGTTGGCGACTTGTCAGGTTGGACAAAAAAGGCTCTGTTTTATGAACGCACGGATGCCGGTCCCGCAGGAAATTTATGCAGATGAGCAGTTCTCTAGGATTTCGGTCATTCGATTTTTTTTGTATTTTTTAATCCGACTGAAACTTTTTTGGTGCCTTCGGTATGCCCAAAGAAGCCATTTTGCATCATTAGTTTGTCCATATAATTTTCCATACAAATTCGGCAGCTGTCCATACAAAAATGATGTATGAAAATTCAAAAATCTGTATCTTTTGAAGGAATTTTTTGATCGATTTGGTGTCTTCGGCAAAGTTGTAGGTATGGATACGGACTACACTGGAAAAAAATAATACACGGTAAAAAAAATTTGGTGATTTTTTTATTTAACTTTTTATCACTAAAACTTGATTTACAAAAAAACACTATTTTTAATTTTTTTTATTTTTTGATATGTTTTAGAAGGCATAAAATGCCAACTTTTCAGAAATTTCCAGGTTGTGCAAAAAATCACTGACCGAGTTATAAATTTTTTAATCAATACTGATTTTTTCAAAAAATCGAAATTTTGGTCGTAAAAATTTTTCAACTTCATTTTTCGATGTAAAATCAAATTTGCAATCAAAAAGTACTTTACTGAAATTTTGATAAAGTGCACCGTTTTCAAGTTATAGCCATATTTAAGTGACTTTTTTGAAAATAGTCGCAGTTTTTCATTTTTTTAAATTAGTGCACATGTTTGCCCAGTTTTGAAAAAAATATTTTTGAAAAGCTGAGAAAATTCTCTATATTTTGCTTATTTGGACTTTGTTGATACGACCTTTAGTTGCTGAGATATTGCAATGCAAAGGTTTAAAAACAGGAAAATTGATGTTTTCTAAGTTTCACCCAAACAACCCACCATTTTCTATCGTCAATATCTCAGCAACTAATGGTCCGATTTTCAATGTTAATATATGAAACATTTGTGAAATTTTCCGATCTCTTCGAAAAAAATATTTTTGGAATTTTCAAATCAAGACTAACATTTCACAAAGGCCAAACATTCAATATTACGCCCTTTTAAAATGTTTGTCTTGATTTGAAAATTCCAAAAATATTTTTTTTCGAAAAGATCGGAAAATTTCACAATTGTTTCATATATTAACATTGAAAATCGGACCATTAGTTGCTGAGATATTGACGATAGAAAATGGTGGGTTGTTTGGGTGAAACTTAGAAAACATCAATTTTCCTGTTTTTAAACCTTTGCATTGCAATATCTCAGCAACTAAAGGTCGTATCAACATAGTCCGAATAAGCAAAATATAGAGAATTTTCTCAGCTTTTCAAAAATATTTTTTTCAAAACTGGGCAAACATGTGCACTAATTTAAAAAAATGAAAAACTGCGACTATTTTCAAAAAAGTCACTTAAATATGGCTATAACTTGAAAACGGTGCACTTTATCAAAATTTTAGTAAAGTACTTTTTGATTGCAAATTTGATTTTACATCGAAAAATGAAGTTGAAAAATTTTTACGACCAAAATTTCGATTTTTTGAAAAAATCAGTATTGATTAAAAAATTCATAACTCGGTCAGTGATTTTTTGCACAACCTGGAAATTTCTGAAAAGTTGGCATTTTATGTCTTCTAAAACATATCAAAAAATAAAAAAAATTAAAAATAGTGTTTTTTTGTAAATCAAGTTTTAGTGATAAAAAGTTAAATAAAAAAATCACCAAATTTTTTTTTACCGTGTATTATTTTTTCCAGTGTAGTCCGTATCCATACCTACAACTTTGCCGAAGACACCAAATCGATCAAAAAATTCCTTCAAAAGATACAGATTTTTGAATTTTCATACATCATTTTTGTATGGACAGCTGCCGAATTTGTATGGAAAATTATATGGACAAACTAATGATGCAAAATGGCTTCTTTGGGCATACCGAAGGCACCAAAAAAGTTTCAGCCGGATTAAAAAATACAAAAATTAAAATTGAAGAAAAAAGACCGATTTCGTAGAGAATTGCTCAGATGCTTTCCAATAACATACACTGGAGTTTGCTGTCAGTTTTCCCTCTTTTTTTGTAGTTGTTTCTCTTTCCGGCGGGCAGGGTGATCTGGCAGGTGGCCAGGGAAATTCAATTTCCGGATTACCACCGGATGGGCATGAATATGGTTAACCTAGTTTTATTGCAGTGGTTTTTTTTTCTGAATTTTGAAAATATCGCATGATTTCTTGGGAGTAGTGAACATTTCATGCACTCAATACCACAATATGGTATCGATTTTTCCACCGATGCATTCAAGCATATTTAATGAACGTGAGATTTGTCACAGCCATTGCAGAAGTCAATGTATTATTCATCTGATGAATTTCGTGCCTGTTTCAATTGAAACCATTTTTTTTTTTTGCAACTTTGTAGTTGCTGCTCCAATTTGTAAATCTAAACATTTTTGAAGTTGCCATTCCAACCTTTTTCAAGCTAGTTGGTGCATAAAAAATGCATGTTTCAATTTGCACAAAAGCATCCCTGCGGGTGGTTGAAGTGAACTATGCAATTGGAGGTGGACTTTTTCAATTTTGTGGAAAACAAAAGCATTCGAGATGTTTCCTTTTGCTTCCAAATGATGATGGAAACGGGAAGATAATGAACGCTCTTGTTTGGAATGAAATCCGGAAGCAATAGAGAAAAATCAGTCCCGCATTGAATGAAATGAACGGAATGAGGGGGGAAAAAGCTCTCGTCGGCAACTGATTTCATTTAAATTGCAGATTAAATCGTCAAATCATCGAGTGGTAAACCGTCGTCGGTACATTAAGCACGCGATGTTAGAGCTTGAAAGTTTTGTGAAATTACTCGGTGGAGATGCATGATACTCTGTTGCTTTTTGATTTTGAAGAATTCAAAGAACAAAGATAGAAGATTTGCTTATTGGTAGTGCTAGTGATTTTTCATGATTTCATGGAAGCCGCGTAATCCGTGAAATTTAGATACCGTACCGTTAAATAAATGCCGCGGAATTTTTAAATAATCTATTGCCGAATAGCTCCTATTTTACCCTTGTATTTTTCAATTAAATCATTACAAGAGGTAAAAAAGGCTAATTTAGAACATATTTTTTAAGACATGTAACGGCTAGAAAAAATCATAATGTTTTTTTTTAAATTAGGTTAAAATACAAATATATGTTTAAAGAAAAGTTGATATAAATTTGACAATGTTCATGATTTTAAGAAATTATCAATAACAAATCTTGATCTCTGTGCTCTCTAGAAGAAATTCCAGCAAGTTTAGTACAAGAGCGCACAGAGGCGTCGAAATGTAAAAAACACAATTTTATTTCATTTATTTTACTTATTGTTCTTTTTGCGAATCTTTTGTTTAGGATGTGCCTAATTTTGGAGACTAACTCAGCAGATGCAAATTCTTCGAAATTTCATTAAGTTGAAAAAAATTATAGTTGAAGACAGTTGAATTTTATTTGCAATGAAAATTTTGTGTCAATGGGTTTTGTTTTGTATTTTGAAATTCTGCTATCTTTTTCAGTCACTAGGATAATATAATAGAAAATAACATATGATTTCGTTAAATTTAACAGAATTTAGAGTACCATGAAATTGGGTGCCGCGAATTTGTTTTTGCCGTGAAAAATTACCAGCCTTACTTATTGGTATGCATACAAGATTACTTAGTCTGCCTGACTTTCTAATCTATCATCCAAGATTTTGAATACTTTTATTCTGTGGCGACCTACTCCATAAATTGGTGGCAGCAATACTTTCAATCTTTTTATCCAGGGATTTTTTTTTTCGAAATTGTGGAATCATGCATAATTTTTTTTGAAAGGACTTAAAACACTTATTTAAGACATTTCAAATGTTGGACTAGACTTTAAAATTAAAAAAAAAATCATTGAAAAGAGCAGACAATATAACAATATTTTTATTTTCAACATTAGACATTAGACCAATAATTTCCGAGGTATTGCAAGTTCAAAAATGATAGCTTTTAATTTAGATGACTATGAGAAAAACAAATTCTTTACAAAATATTAGTTTAAATAGCTGTTTCTCAGTAACCAGCATGCCGATCAACAAAGTCAAATAAGAAAAAGATTTTTTTTTTCGCCGCATTGGAAAAATTTTCGAAGGGTGCTTTTCCTTCGTGAAGAGTTTTTAAATTGCAAATAATCTCGGTACACTTTACCAAATAATGTGTAAAATAATTCTCAATTGCAAATTTTATCTTATATCGTTTTTTCGGAAAAAATCTTTTTTACAAAAATCATAGCTCTGGTACCAGATTTGGCACCGTCCTAAACTCTTGCGCAAATTTAATGCCTATCCCTTTAAAATGTTAAACGTCGTATTTTTTTTTTCTTTAATTCTCGCTTACATTTTTAAAAAAGGTCCTGTGCACATAGAAAACCCATTGGTTGTTTTGAAAAAGTGTACACAGCTAAACAAGCGTACAAGCTGCGTGTAAAATAAATATTTCATTATTTTATGTAATTTTATGTAATTTTACGCCCTGAAATATGTAGCCCATCAGTATGGGAAACCTACTTGACCGAAATGTCCGGTCTGATGGCCGAGTGGGCTAAGGCGCCAATCCTTACTGTTGGTGCTGGGTTTGAAACCCGTCGGTTGCAACTTTTTTTTTGTGTTTGCGAAAATTGTACATGCAGTGTGTTATATTAAGTGTTTATTTTGGCGAAGGTGATGTGCATGCTTTTGCATGCGATTTTACCATCGGATTTTTTGCTGTGTACCTACGATGCAAAATAAGCCGTGAGGAATGCTAAAGAGAAGGAAGAAAATTAAAATTACCCTGTTACCTTTGTGTAAAAAGTTTCGAGATGTTTTTGAGATTGGGTATTAATCTTCAGAAAGTGTAGAATTGTGGTGATATTACATTTAAAAAAAAGTTTTCGCAAGCGCAAATTTTACACCTTTCAAAATTATTATTATTTTTACCATATATTTTGAATTTATTTTAGTATGTTTTCAAACGTAGATATTACGTTTTTTAAACAAGTTTCAGGATGTAATATTTAGGTATAGGATTTACATTGGGCTCCAACTCAAGAAAGAATTTCAAGAATTTCTCGAGAAATAATCATTGGAATAATCTGCAAAAAATCATGGACAATCGATTTTCGACGCCCGATCGATTGACAATGACAGAATTGGTCTATTTTCAATACCCATTTTTTTGCAAACTTCTAACAGAATGGCATCCAGAATCGTGCAAGACGCATTTTGGGATACACTGTACAAAAGAGTTGGATTTTGGAAATTTGAAAAATTTGTTGGTTGTATATTGCTTCTTATTGAGTAATTTTACCTATGTAATGTGTAAAAGTGTAAAATTAAACAGAAAATGAGTAAAATTTTTGAAAGAAAATCTGCCAACATTCCCAGATGTTACATTACCATCTTCTTTACTGTGTACTATTTGCGAAACATTTTTTTTAACAATTGAGGATTTTACCTTACTCACGGTACACAATTTCAGAAAAGTAATTAAATTTGAACACATATTTTCTTAACATTTCGATTGATATATTTAAATGCCAGAAAATTTAAAATTTCAAAGTAGACTTTGCACTCTTTAGCCCTTTCAGAACACGCTCATTGATGCATATCAAATTGTTCCGCCTGCATAAATCGGGAATTGGCCCTCCTTCTCTCTACTCGGAGTTGTTTTCGTCATCCATGGAGACGCACGGTGCCTTCCCGAACGATTCCCAAGCAATAAACCATATTGTGAGGGGTCGAGGTCAGCCGATAATTGGACAATTTCCAATTAATTTCATCTCTGCCTTTTCCACGTCGATGACTTTCAGGGGAGGGATGCGGTTTGGGAGGGTTGTTCGGGAGGTGGCAATTTAATAAATTGGTTGGGTTTTCAGAGTTCAGCGTGGGGATACTCACATTGTACGCCGCTCGGAATCGGTATAGGTGGTCCGAGGTGACCAGGTAGAGCACCGTAAACGGGATGATCGAGAGGGTGGCGAAAAACAAAAACAAGCGCCTAGCGATGCGACATTTGGTCCGGTTGAGTCCTTTCATCTAGAAGACTGGCCCCCGCGGCGTTGCTGCTGGAAGTCGTCGTCGTCGTCGGTGGCCACGCGGGCTATCCATTTAATCCACCGTGCCTACGATGCCCTAAGTGGTCGATTGGATTCGATGGTTTTCGATGATGATGATGAGTTTGGTTCGGGGGTAAATTTGCACTTGAACTAAGGTGATTTTTTTGTATTGCTGTTAATTTCGCTCAGCCTGACTGAGACGACTGACTCGCACTTGGTTGGTAATTGGTTTCAATTGGTGTCTGACACTACAGCACAAATCTCGCCGGTCGGCTTCTGAACTTGGCCCGGATCGTCGGAAGGAAGCTCGGCGCAAAACAACTCGCGAACATCACCTTCTACGCCGAGCGACTAACTCGACTACACATCACTAGTAGCACTTTAGTACTGCGCTGTTGTCGTTGATTTGTAGAACATCACTTGGCTAGTAGGTTGGTGCTTTATTTCAATTGGAACGCTCCACTAGAAGTGAGTAAACTGAGATGTGCATGCTGTTTAGTTTAGCAGTTCGTATCAATTGACCAGTGCTCACCGCACTAAATCTGACCCGCGTGTTTGTGATTCATTGCCTGAGATGCCACAGAGTTGTACTTGAACATTTTCGACCCTCTCAACTAATTTGTTCTGAATACACCTCTGAACTACTCGCCCATCTACAAAGTTCGCAGTAATTGCGCAATCTCAGCATCGTGTAAAACAGCCCAGCAGACAGGCTGATTACAAAATGCCAGGAATTCTACAATCGATGCTCCACATCTGCGTACACACTTTATTGCACTAATTCATCAATCTCACCAACTTTCCTCAAAACGCACACACACACACACACACGCATCGTCAATCCTATCAATGTTTACGTCGCTGATATAGACCTATAAATTAAGCCCTTCCATCAATGTACGACGCGAGCTGCGGGCAATTTGACTCCCATTAAGCGCATTGTTTATTGGCATTATCTGGGCGCTGTTCCGATATCAATTCCGACGTGCTTCGAAGCGCGGGTGCTCTACATAGAAGGTTGATTGTTGGGGGGAGGTCGTTGTGGAGTATTAGTAGCTTCCTCCAGCCAACTAACTTTTCTCATTAAACGATTCATGTGTGATTGCGGGTAGCTGTTGCTAAATTTACATACAATGACACATTCCGTTGTTTGGGGAAGGCTAGTTTATCAGCGCTGGTATTGATGTCGAATTGGCAGTTTTGAGTAACATGATGATATATAGGCAAAAATGTGGTTATTTTTGTGCAATTTTAAAGAAAAATTATTTTGTTACGCTACAATTAAACTTTGGCCTGACGAGAATTTCAAGTACCGTTATCTGGGGCGAATCGGGGCTTCAGTCTGAATAGGGACAGCAGTTTTTAGAGCACTTAAATCTTTTAAATTTGGAAATGGATGTACACATTTTGTTGGTCTGAGTCTGTTCTAACCGAAACCAACCAGAAAAATAAAAATAAACTTCTGTCCCAATTCGCCCCATGTGTCCCGATTGACCCCAGTTTACGGTACCTGGAATGCATAAAACTGGTCACCTAAAAAGCGTTTCCCTAACACGGACTTGAAATTTCTTCACGTAGAATACATAACAATTTCCAATAAAAAAGCAATTCCCAAAACAAAACAAAGGTTCCTAGAATGTAGATAATTTTAAAACAAACTGGCATTTACCAAACTCACAATTTATCAAGATGTTAACAAAACTGTTCTGAATTGCGTAACTCAACGTCGTTCCGGTTATGTCTACGGCAGAGGTGCTCCAAGTTTTTGACTAGTGGGCCAAATTTTAAGCTTTCAGGAACCAAATTTTGTTTCTTTCAAAATTATTTATTTTGTCCCTTTCGGTATTGGGACTTGGTTAGGACCGAGTCGGTACAATTTTCTTAAAGGTAAGAGATGTTATTTTTAACAAACCTATGAGCAATTCTCTACGAAATCGGTCTTTTTTCTTAAATTTAATTTTTTGTATTTTTTAATCCGACTGAAACTTTTTTGGTGCCTTCGGTATGCCCAAAGCAGCCATTTTGCATCATTAGTTTGTCCATATAATTTTCCATACAAATTTGGCAGCTGGCCATACAAAAATGATGTATGAAAATTCAAAAATCTGTATCTTTTGAAATATTTTTTTGATCGATGCGTCTTCAGCAAAGTTGTAAGTATGGATATGGACTACACTGAAAAAAAATGATGCAAGGTAAAAAAATTTTTGGTGATTTTTTATTTAACTTTTTGTCACTTAAACTTGATTTGCAAAAAAACACTATTTTTTTATATGTTTTAGAGGACAGCAAATGCCAACTTTTCAGAAATTTCCAGGTTGTGCAAAAAAATCTTTGAGCGAGTTATGATTTTTTCAAAAAATCGAAAAATTGGGCGCAAAAATTTTTCAACTTCATTTTTCGATGTAAAATTAAATTTGCAATCAAAAAGTACTCTAGTAAAATTTTGATAAAGTGCACCGTTTTCAAGTTAAATCCATTTTTAGGTGACTTTTTTGAAAATAGTCGCAGTTTTTCATTTTTTAAAATTAGTGCCCATGTTTGCCCACTTTTGAAAAAAATATTTTTGAAAAGCTGAGAAAATTCTTTATATTTTGCATTTTTAAACTTTGTTGATACGACCCTTAGTTGCTGAGATATTGCCATGCAAAGGTTTAAAAACAGGAAAATTGATGTTTTCTAAGTCCCACCCAAACAACCCACCATTTTCTAATGTCGATATCTCAGCAACTAATGGTCCGATTTTCAATGTTAAAATATGAAACAGTCGTGAAATGTTCCGATTTTTTCGAAAAAAATATTTTCTAAATTTTTTAACCAATACTTACATTTTAAAGGGCGTAATGTTGAATGTCAGTTCATTTTATACTTTGTCCATTTTGTGTATTATCTCAGGTTTTTCTCACCCCGCACCCCTCTCATAATTTCCGCACAAAGTGAAATGGCAATTATTGACTAAAATTTAAATTTTCATTAAACAAACATGTAAAATCGATTGTAAATTAACGCTTATTTATGCATTTATGATCAAATAAATACTTTTCAATCTTTTTACAAATCTTAATTTCTGTTTACCACAGATCGGTAAAAAATGTTTGTTTTTCTGGAAAAAATATTTTTCATACTTTTAATTATATTTTGCAATTTTTTGACAGGTGCGTTTTGTGCTTTTTTAAATTAAATTAACATGTATCTTTGAAACAATTTTGTTTAATTTGACTTTCCACACAAAAAATGAGTAGCGCAAACGGCAAAATAACAATTTTTAAAAAATTACATTTTTAAGCATGTTTTGCTTGACACAAAATGGCATCTTTTGAGCTCTTTTGAGTTGTTCAAAATTCATATGGAAGTACATCCAATTAGAAAAAAACATGACTTTTAAAAAACTTGGAAAAAACGAAAATAGTATAGTTAATGCAACAAGTTGCAAGAAGAAGATTATTTCAGCTGAATAATCGAGTCATCCATCTATCCGTCCGATGGAAATACATGTTTTTCCTTAAGATGAATCAAAAGAGTAAAGGTAAGGTTTTTTGGCATTGAAAAGAAGGCCGTTTCGCCTTTCTCGAACACAAGAAAAAGTGTCAGTTTCACAGCGGAATTGCAAAAAATATATATTTTTGCAATTCCGTCGTGAAACTACTTACTTTTCCTGTCATTCTTGAACGACGAAATAGCCTACTTTTCTGTACCAAAATAACAGAATCGAATAGCAACACTTTTCAAATAAATGCTGAAAAGTTCTACTTTTCAGCACTGAAATGGGTGCACTGGTTTCGAAAAGTAACACTTTTCAACATTTTTTTTAAACGATTTATTGATAAAATACATGAAAATTTGACTTAAAATTTTACTCATTGCGTGTTTTTCGGAATTGCAAAAAAAATTGTATGGAACTCGTTGCAAAACTTGATTTTTCCAGCACTTTTCGTATTTATCCAACTCGGTGAACCTCGTTGGATAAATGTACGACTCGTGCTGAAAAAATCCTCTTTTTGCAACTTGTTGCATAAACTACTATTTTATGGTGGAAAAATATTTTTTTGGACATTTTAAAACTATTGGGTTGACATATACATTTTGAAAATATTTTCGGAAAATTACATGATACTTTCATTTTTTGACATTGAAAATTTTCCAAAATTGTATGAAAACTTCTTTGGTCATAGAAAGTACAAAAAATAAATTTCAAAAAAAAAGTTCATTCTTGGAACAATTGTTCAACATTAGCCTTAAACTGTTTTAGAGGCTCATTTAGCACTGTTCGGCTAAAAAATGTTGTCTTCCATGTTATTAAAAAAAAAACGTCTGCTGCACATTTAATTTTGGCTTCTAGTTCGATTCACTTAATTTAAGTACTGACGTACCTCGCAACCACCAGGATTTCAGCCAAAATGATAGATTTATTAAACTTATCTGCTAAATTCACAAAAACAAACAAAAATAATTCTTAATAATAAAAGATTTCAAACGAGATATTTGTATTTCAACTTAAATACACAAATAAAAATGCAATTACTGAACCATTCACAGACTGCAGCATGCGACAAAAATATCCATTTTGTTTGCTCTCCTTTCATCGCTGCCAGACATTTCCCAAACACTTTACTTCCGCAAAACCGACCATTTTCAACCAGCATCGTCGTCGTCCAACCGTCTGGTTCTATCGCCATTCCACTCACGAGCTGGACCAGACCACGGAGTACACTCTATAGACTGTTTGGCGCCACGCACCATCTGTGTGTGCTCCCGTAGTAAATATCATTTTACTGCATGATCATCGTAATAGTACGGTCGAGACGACGACGACGACGACCGGCTGTCAAATTTTATAGATCACCTCTGCTTTCGTGAAATCGTGAACTCGTGCGTGACACGGATTTCGTGGCGAGCTGCACGCAAAATTGGAGGAAAATAGTCGACATTTGGGGGAGTTGGTTGTTTTTTTGCGGCTTTTCTGCGTGAAATAGCAAAAATGACGTCTTGACGTCTAGAGACGGAGATGACGATGACGGTGGACGTTTTTACGATTGCGACGACGAGTGGAAAATGTCACGCGATTTGATGGACACACTTGCTTTGCTTTTCTTCCACCGAGGTGGTGCTGCTTTTTTTTGCTCGTTAGAACGCACCACTCACTCTCTATGTTGATGAATGTGCGGTGATTTAGCGGTTAGAGTACTAAAGGTGTCATTAGTGCGAAGCTTAGGCGACCGCCAATGTCGGGTGATTTAACGAGATTTAAATTTAAATGGACCCGCGATCCATCGTGGGGGCGGTGTGGTGGTGGTGGTTTGCCGGAAATTTAAACTTCCGATGCTGATTTCTGGGGTTTCTGAGCCCGAGTTGGCTGGAAAAACGAACTCGCACATTTTGTGGTACTAATTATGTTTGGTTTGGCACTGAAACGTATAATTTGAATGTGTAAACACGAGGACGGGTGGGGAAAGGTCTCGGGAGGAACATCAACATGGAAATGTGTGGTCCGCGGGTTTTGCTCGTTTGGCCGCCGTGATGTAGAACACAGAGATGTGATTGTAAATGTAAATGGACTGGAACGAGACGAAGTGTCGTCGTTTGCAGGCAAAAGTACGACCACTAGAGGATGATTTGCATTAGTTAAGCCTCATTTAGCTCTATTTTATTTTTGCTGGTTAAGTATCAAAGCATTACACAATACAAAAGAGGTACTTAAGTATAGAGTTTTGTTTTTTGCTGCAGACAGGATATTGTACACCTTTTTCTTATTTATTTACATGAAAGAATTTCTGAGGTTGTTCTAGAAAAAGTGGCTTGGATTTGGAAGATACAAAACAATATATTTTTTGCAAAAAAATCTGATATTTCAATTTTCAAAAGATTTTATTTTTGCATACTGAATGTCATAAATCTCGTAGCAAAAGAGTTCTAATGATCTGGGAACTCTGTCATGAGGTATCGATACTCGAGTAGAATTTATGAACGTTCAAAAAACGTATGTTTTTCAGTATGATCAGTACTACTCCAACCAGATTTCTGTACATCGTTTGATATTTATAAAAGGTGGTAACATATTTGGGATGTATTTGTAAAAATCTTGCTTTATATGACAAATACTGATCCCTTAAATATTGATTTCATTCAGAGTCTAAGCAATCGCCAACAATTCAATTGATTTTTTTTGTTCCACAGAAGTTGATAGTTCGACTTGGTCCCAACTTAATCCTGACAAGTTGTTAGCAAAAAAAAGCTTTTTTGTGAAATGTTGTTATTTGTTTTGTTTTAGGTTTTAATTTTCCCTATGTCAAAATAAGCAATTTTGCATCATTCGTTTTTATATACCGTAAAACGGGGTGACTTTGATAGCCGGGGTGACTTTGATAGGTTTGCGATTTTTCCGCAAAATGAAGAGTACAATTAAAATACGTAAGGAATGGATTAGAAACATACTGACCGTGGTAGAGAAGTGTTCAAAGTACATCAAGAAGAACTTTTCATAAAATTTTGACAAGTTTAAAAAGTTAGTTAACTATAGTTAAAAAAATGTTGATGAAAGTCATTATTAAAAACTTCTTAAAGTGTCATGATTTTCTCAATGAACATGATTTTTAATCGGAAAACGGAATGCATTTTCGGATTCTTTGGACAATTTTCCACTAAGAGAAGGTTAAAAAAGTTTGTAAATAATAAATAATATGTGTTTTTGAAACACAATTAAAAAAAATCTCACAATTTATAGGCAATTTCAGTTGAACAAATTTCATGTAAAATGTGAAAACTTGTGATTCGTGCTTCGAATTCAGTATAAAATGCAATATAAATCGATAATATTATAAACAAAACTAGTTTTAACAAATTTCAGGCAAAATTCCGACTTTTTAACAATTTTACCTAAAATTTATATGTATTTTGCTTAAAAGCTTATAAACTTAGTTAATTAAATCTAAACATTGTTTTTTTTTCTTAAAAACTGTATCAGCTACTTTAGTGATGGTACATTTAACGTACAAATAAAGTTTTAACATCTTAAATATGATTTTAACAAGAAAATCTATGACTATCAAAGTCACCCCGGAATTAAAACTAAGAATTTTTAACGTAACTATTTTTCTAAACATTATTTAAAAAACTTTTTTTCCGAAATAGTGCATGGACCTTGTGTGGTCTACCCCAGTACATGTTTTAAAAATAATAATCTTGAGAAAAACCTTACCTGTTGGAAAATATTCTTAAAACAAATTGAAATCCTATCAAAGTCACCCCGGTTGACGGTACTAGTCTCCTTACGATGTTTAAGGCTAGTCATACAAAATGGATATGCATATTGAGAAGAGATCTTCTGATCGATTTGATGTCTTCGGCAAAGTTGAAGGTTATGATTAAATGAAGGGAAAAATATTTAACTTTTTATCACTTATTCCCAAAATACGTATTTTTTAATTTTATTTGTTTTAGGGGACTAAAAAATGTTATGAACCATAATGGATGCAAAATATGGTTTTTAAAGCCAAATTTAATTTGCAATCGAAAAGTACTTATCGATTTTAATTGATATAATGTATCGTTTTCGAGTTATAATTTTTTAAGGTACAATTTTTTTCTCTACAAATAATTTGAATCGATGAAAATGATTTTTTACAACTGTCCCTTTATTAGCCTCTAAATTTCAACTGACGGTATCTCTATTGGTTCGATGTTCAAGGGTAAACATGAATTTTTTGCAAAATTTTCGAATGTTTTCAATGAAAATATTTCAACAAATTAAAATTATCAGGAAATTAATTCGATTAAAAAAAACGAAATTATATTTTATTGAAAAGATCAGCAAATTTCCCAATAGTTAAATTTTGTAACATTGAAAATTAGACCAACAGTTTCCGAGGTATCGCCAGTTTAAAATTAAAGGCTAATTACACTTAAATAAATCATTCATTTTTAAAACATATTTGTTTCAGGGGTACTTTTCTTTCAAGATGTATTTTTAAAATTCGAAAAGAAATCGAAAAGTTATACCTAAAGTAGCTATAACTTAAAAACGATACATTTAAAAAAATGTGAAGTACTACCAATTTGCCGGAGTATCGAGAGCCTCATGTGAGGTTCTCAAGTTTCAAAATTAAAACAGCTTGTGGACATTTATAAAAAATCTGGAGCAACACGAGAAAAGGGCGGATATGCATTTTGACAATTTGAACTATTTTTCTATTTTTCAAGCTTTAGGTAACTTTTTATATAAAAATAAATCGGAACAATAGCTGACCTACCCAACACTATGGGTATTGTAAAATAGTTGCAGCTGTCAAAATGTCTACTCACCCTCACATTTTTGAAAAAATTTTGAACTTACATCGGAGCGAACAGTTTTCAATAAATAGTTTATGATTTTTTTTTTTAATTTAGTACTCCCGTGATTTCAATAAATATTCCATATTCCATTGTTTTCTTTGAGCATCGCTTTTTTAAACCGTTTGGTCTTAGATTCTCAAAATAAGTCCAGATTTGATGATTTGATTTAAATTAAAATTTTGAAAAACTGCAGGAATAGTCGAATTAATCTACACAATTCAATTTATTTTTAAAACTGTTTGACATTTCAAAGATATAAACGGCATTTGAAGTATCGTTGTTTTTAAATAAATAAAAGTTATTTATTTTAAAACAACTCGATTTAGAATTTATATTACTTTACATTCATCAACTTTTAAAACACTTAACAATTTAAAAATCATTTTGGAAAATGAGATCAAACTTACTTAGTGCGTCATCAATCCTTATAAATATAGCACGTATCAATAATCAAAAATAATTTCAAACCCGGGCTGCAGTTTGGTGATTCCTAGAGCAATGTCTCATGAAAAGGGTTCGGGCCAGCTGCTGTGTGAGTTGGCTGAAAATAATCCAAAGTGTAGTCAGTCTTGTATATGATCTTTAATCAAAATATCGACAGCAATGCCGCAGCTAATCTTGATATGCAAAATCATGGTCATGAGGGGAGGCGTCACCTTAAATAATTGTAGCAAAGAGGTTTTTTTCGGTGTGAACGGAACAAACAAATTGACATCATCATCATTTCCAAAATTGTTTGCACAATTATAAGAAGATTGATTGAGTGGTTATTATAAAGTTGGATGATGTGGCAACCATGTTTTGAATCAAACTTGATCAACATGTTAGTTATAAATGGGTAAACAAATTACTATTACTATCCAAACCATCTAGATCAGTTTTCAAAGATATTTGTAGCTACAAATATTGATTACAGCGATCTGTGCCAAAAATCACATACTCTCAACGCTTCTTAACTCCAGCATCACTTGTACTGCTGCCAAAAAGTTTCATAATATAACCCACCATAACACACAGTCTCCAAGTTTGAAATCCTGACCAAACAATACCTTTCCCCATCAAACTGTGTGACCATTTACGAAAGGAGTCAAACAAAACCAAATCCTTTAGCTTTGGCTCGTTAAACATAATTTACGAAATGTTTGCCAAGTCTCTTTTCAACGACCAAGGTAAACATGACCACCCCCACCCCGAACCTGAAGGACGACCGTGCAACTCCACGCTTTTATGCTGATGTGCTGCAGACGACTGCCAATTTTGCCTTGCGGCTCTATCACACCCGAAAACTCAACCCGGACGGACGTGATTAATGTCTGCGGATACAGGCTCGGACCCGGTCCCGGTGGCCACTTCAGAGCAAATTAATCTTGTTGCTCGTTTGCCACTCCACCTCCATCCACCACGGGGCGGTCCTCGGAGTGTGATGGTCAGAGAGCGTGATCTGACCAAGCCGTGTGATGATGATGAGCCGGCGCTGCTGTGTGTCTCCATTATTCCCGGTTCTGAAGGAGGGGGGTTTCCTCTTTCATTCACATTCGAGACACCTACTCGGAGCTCAGTTAGGGAAAAAGAAAGAAAAGGAAAAAAACGCGCAAACAAATAGAGCTTCTGACCCATTCACGTACGCCGGAGTCTATTTTTATGCCGCGCTTTATCGTGGCCGCAGATTTTCCACCCTTCTGCCTGCCACTTGAGCGGCGGTTTATTTGTTCATTCATAATAACAAAAATATCGATCACAGTTTTATTTCCTCGCGCGCGCGTTTTTCTAAACAGGAAAAACAGGAGCTTATGCAGTGCTAGGGTGAGGTGTTATGTTTCTGGCTTTCATAAACATTTTTGAATTACATTTCAGTGAATGATAGGATTCTAAGTAAGCTAGCGAAAATGAGATTGCCAACCTCTATAATAAAAACTTGGCAGATACACCACATGGGTATGTTTTCATTAAAAAATAAACACTTTTTTTTTTGAAATTAAATATGTCTTTATTGAACTTTCTTATAATAATTACATTACATTTACATTCTAAGTGGTATGGCTAAATGCTCTTCATCTTTGTTATATTTTTCGTTTTATTATTAACTGTTCACATTCATTCATTTACTTCAAATTGTTTTACATTTTTGCATTGAATCGAATACATTTGGGTAAAAAAAATAACTTTAACAACTAATCCTAACTTAAAACTAAAAAAGCAAATTCATTGAAATATTCAAAATCATTATAACTAGTAAACTACGAACTGTATTTTAAGATAAATCCTCCAAGCATTCTTACTTGTTCCGCACGAGTTTTGCAACCACGCAATGTTGTTGTCATCTCGATGAAAATGTTCAGAAGTTCTTGTGGTGAAAACAGGTCACTACTGCCTTCACCCGTTGGTGCTGGTTGGTTTTCCCTCGGTTGCTGACTGAAGCCTGGAGGTGTTGTGTTCTCTGCAACTTTTTGCCGCTGATTCAACGGCAATGGCTGCAGATTTGGAACCACTCGAACAGATCCCGCTCCTGGTGACGCCAAAGCAGGAAAATCCACGTCCGTGAAAGTTGGTGGTGTTTTGCGACGATTTGGTTGGTGCCTCGTCGTCGCTTGCTGCCGAATTTTTACAAACTCAGCACGTTTTGGGCAGCTTCGATTCTTGGTCGAATGGTCGCCGCCGCAATTGAAGCATTTCGCTCCGATGTTCCCGTTGATTGTGTTGCAAGCTTGAGTTTTGTGCTCACCTCCGCAGGTTGCACAACGACTCTTGATGAAACAGTTCCTTCCACCATGCCCAAACTGCAAGCAATTCGAACATTGTGTCACGTCACGGTGCACTGGACGATAACGTTCCCAAGTCACGATGATGTTGAAAATCGCCCGAACTGCCTTCAGCTCAGACGGCGTTGTCGATCCTTTCTCGAAATGTACCAGGTACAGTTGATCACGATACTTGATGTCCTTGTTGTGTCTCGTCATCTTGAAGACTTCGATCACGTTCAACTTAAGAGTTTTGAGCTCCTCTTTCAGCACACTCACATCCATGTCGTACAGGCCTCGGAGGACCTGTTTCATGGGGCGTTTACCTGGATCGTCATGGCTGTAGTATTCAATCTTTGTGTTGTTCAGGAAATCCCGAACGTAGTTGTAATCCTTTCTAGTAGGTAGCAGAATTTTGAGTCCATCAGCACACAAGCGAATGGAAGCTCGTAAAGCACCAGATTTGATAAACCCGGTCAGCCACTTTCGCACCGAATCCGATGACGATGTTTTCACAAAAATGGGTGGCAACTTTTCCCGTCGTTCAAATTCTTCCTTCTCGCTCACGTCCACAGGGAGGGTAGCGAACTGGTTTCCAGACAATTTTTGAGCGTCCTTGCTCAAACTGCCTGGCTTTGCAGGTAGCGCTTCGGCATTCTTTTGCTTCTTCAAATCTGCCGATCCTGCTGGTGAGGACCGCCTCTTTTTCTTGCCGTGAGGCATTTTTTGCACTTTTTAGCACTTTTATGATGTGTGAGGAACGCACGTCTGACTCGCTTCACTGCTGATCGCAGACTGAAAAATAAACACTTCATTCTCCATAAGAGCGTAAAAGCTTGTGTTTATGTTTTTTGGTATGAATGCTTTGTCCATTTGGTCTGCAATGTTCACAATGCTGTAATTGCCTGAAAAATGTTTTGAAAATTCAAATGATATCTGGCGAAGTTTACTTTTTCTGAGAGATCATATGTTCGAAATAAGAAGGGCCAAACATTCCAGATAACGCCCTATTAAAATGTTAGTCTTTATTCATAAATTTTAAAAGTATAGTTTTCGAAAAGATCAAAAAATTTCACGAATGTTTCATGTTTTAACATTGAAAATCGGACCATCAATTGCTGAGATATTAACAATTTTATAGAAAATTTTCTGAAATTAAAAAAAATATTTTTAGAGATGGTCACTCATCAGCACTATTTTAAAAAATCGAAAAACTGCAAATATTTCGCTAAAATCAAACTTTCGGTGGCTTTATCTTGAAAACGGAGCCCTTTATCATAAAATCTGTTGAGTACTTTTCGATTGCAAATTCAATTTTACATCAAAAAAACTAACTTAATCCACCTATGTGGTTGATGCCTTCCTCACTTGTTACCAACAATGGGTAATATGAGTGGTTTGGACACATATTTCAGCTATTTTTTTTAGGTCCAGAAAAATAAGTACACAGATATAACTTAAGTTGTCATAACTCGAGACAGGGTTGCCAGATCTTCAATTATGTGGACCCGTTGGAAAAGTCTCTCGATTACCTAACCAATGATGGGTAAGATGATGGATCCGGACATCGTTTACATACATTTAAGTAAGATCCGGCTTCAAAAAAGTACATAAATATCACTTAAGTGGTCATAACTCGAGACAGGGTTGCCAGATCTTCGATATTGTGGACTCGTTGGAAAGGTCTCTTGATTACCTAATCAACGATGAGTTGGATGATGGTTCCGGACATCGTTTACATACATTTAAGTGAGATCCGGCTTCAAAAAAGTACATCAATATCACTTAAGTGGTCATAACTCGAGACATGGTTGCCAGATCTTCAATTATGTGGACTCGTTGGAAAGGTCTCTCGATTACCTAACCAATGATGGGTCGGATGATTGATCCGGACATCGTTTACATGCATTTAAGTGAGATCCGGCTTCAAAAAAGTACATAAATATCACTTAAGTGGTCATAACTCGAGACAGGGTTGCCAGATCTTCGATATTGTGGTCTCGTTGGAAAGGTCTCTTGATTACCTATTCAACGATGAGTCGGATGATGGTTCCGGACATCGTTTACATACATTTAAGTGAGATCCGGCTTCAAAAAAGTACATCAATATCACTTAAGTGGTCATAACTCGAGACATGGTTGCCAGATCTTCAATTATTTGGACTCATTGGAAAGGTCTCTCGATTACCTAACCAATGATGGGTTGGATGATTGATCCGGACATCGTTTACATGCATTTAAGTGAGATCCGGCTTCAAAAAAGTACTTAAATATCACTTAAGTGGTCATAACTCGAGACAGGGTTGCCAGATCTTCGATGTTGTGGACTTGTTGGAAAGGTCTTTTGATTACCTAACCAACGATGGGTTGGATGATGGATCTGGACATCGTTTACATGCATATAATTGAGATCCGGATATATGTGAAAACACATTTTTATACATAACTTTTGAACTACTTATCGAAACTTCAAACAATTCAATAGCGATGTATGGGACCCTAAACCAAGTCGAATGCAACTGGTTCGATCAAAATCGGTTCAGCCAGTGCTGAGAAAACTTGGCAAGATTTTTGAACACATACATACATACACACACACACACACACATACACACACACAGACATTTGTTCAGTTTTCGATTCTGAGTCGATATGTATATATGAAGGTGGGTCTTCGAGCTTTTAATAAAAAGTTCATTTTTAGAGCAGGATTATAGCCTTACCTCAGTGAGGAAGGCAAAATCAAGTCAAATTTGTTTCACTATTTTTACAAAAAATCATAACTTGTTGGCAGATTTTTTGACCATACTTCTCTATGGCTCAAAAGTTGCGTGATTTTGTCTCCTGAAACAATCTCGAAATTCAAAACATGCGTACATTGGGAAATTAAGTTTTTGTGAAAAAAAAAGTCAAATAGAAAATCAGCATTTTTTCCGTGTACCTATTTTTTATCAATAGTTCTCAACAATACCTACAACTTTGCCGAAGACACCAAATTGTAACTTTTGAGTGTTTGAATATTTACGTACCATTTTTGTATAGACAGCAGAAAAAAATGTAGGTATGGAGACTTGTATGGGTGATCCAATGACACAAAAAAGTTTCTTTTGTCTTAGGTAAACCCTCCACAAAGTTTGAGCCAAATCAAAAAATACAAAAAATAAAAATGGTCAAAATCGGCCGAATTCGTAGAGAATTGCTCAGATGGTTCCCTAAAACATATCCAAAAATAAATAAATCAAAATTTTGTTTCTGATTAATTCACTTTACAGCGACAAAAAGTTGATTGAAAAATCTATTTTGTTCAAAGTCCTAACTAGCAACTTTGCCGAAGACACCAAATAAATCTACAAATTTCTTCGCGATTTACAAATTTTGAATATCTACGTGCTATTTTGCATGGACAGCTGTCAAATTTGTATGGAAAACTGTATGGACTAAACAATAACAAAAACAAATCTTCTTTGCTCACAGGGAAAGGGAATGTTACAAGCAAATAAAAATAAACAATAACAAAAAAAATCTTCTTTGCTCACAGGGAAAGGGAATGTTACAAGCAAATAAAAAAAGCTAACATTATGTTTAGAAAAATGCTGTTTCGTAGAGAATTGCTCAAAATTTTGATACATACTCCATTAAACATCCTTTATCTTTTCGAGATCGATTCCTAGCGCTATACGAAAGTACCTTCTAACAATTTTAATAAAGTAGCAGTTTAAATTGCACTATATTATAAAAGTTAAAAAAATATTAAATCGAGGAAGATTATTTTACATTACTTTTTGCCTTCCTCGCCTTACTGAGGAAAGGCTATAAAATCTCTCGAAAAATGAACTTTTTAATTATACTTCCTAGACCTACCATCATTTATACATATCGACTCAGAGTCACCAGCTGAGCAAATGTCTGTGTGTTTGGCTGTATGTAGACACGTGTACCGAATCAATGTCACTGAAATACCTCGTCACTGACTGAGCCGATTTTTACCGTATTGGCCTCATTCGATTCGTCTTGGGTTCCCATAAGTCCCTATTGAAATTTATAAGATTTAGTAAAGCACATCAAAAGTTATGCTTAAAAAACTGCTGCATATAAATTTCACAACTTGCAAAAAAGGATGGTTTTTGCTTGAATATTATATATATTTTTAGAATGGTTCTAAAATGACCTTTCTTGTCGATTAAGAATTTTCAAGATCTGACTTACCTATCTTAAATTATAAGCAGTTTAAAAAATGGTCTGAATTTACATAACCTCAAATGGTCGGGTCTGATCGCCACGAAAAAGCCGTGTAGAGGGATGCAATTTTCCTCTAAGGCGTGTCTGTATAATCTTGACAAAAAAACTGTAGGTAGTCTGTTTTTTTGACTTATCGCTTATTTTTTTAGGACCTCTTAAGTGCTGCGATCGCGTGAGGGGAGATCTATAAACCATATCTGTAGTTTTTTTTTTAAAAAGGTCCAATACACGAAATTTTCTGTTTTTGCTTTTGGGTGTTTTTGAAACCGCCTTGAATCAGGGGTATTGAAAAACACCCAAAACACCTGAAAATTTGGTTTATTGGACCTTTTTTTTAAAAAAAAAACTCCTGATATGTACACTTTAGGGGGTTTGGAATCACTCTATAAATGAGAGGTTGATTAAGTAACGCTTTTTAATTTGGGTGCGCAAGAGCAACAAAAAATTTCCGACTGATGTATTCCCTTAAATGAAAAACTGAATCATTGGCAATACAATACATTTTTTCGATGTATGCGCTATCTTCAAGGAAATGCCTCCCCCAAAATAGAACATTTAATTTTCCGCAATACAACTTTTTTCCGACCTCACTACTCCCTCTGTCTAATAAGAATTCCTTCTCACTCCATCGATGTGTTTATTGAACTTCCTTTTTCCCTCCCCCGCTGGATTTGTTGTTGAACTTTTCCTCCCTTCCCCGGTTTTTCACTCTCCCAGTAACCACCACCGACAGCCGTCGCCATCCTTTCCGCTCTCTTATCGCTCATCGGCCAGGCAATTCTCCACTTGGAAAAAAATGGTAAAAACACGCGAGTCAGATTCGTCCTCTCCTCCACCTGTCCTTTCAGTGTTTTTTTTTCGCAAACACGACGTTTTACATCATTTTCCAATTGATTTTTCACCTTTCAACGCTGCACTCGGCACACTTTTTCTTCCTTCTGCTCTCTCTCTCTCGTTCGCCACTGCAGTTTTCCACGCGCAGACAATGAAAATTCTAAATCACACCAAAATTTTTGTTGTGTCTGTTAAAAATAGAACATCACAAACAACGGGGTGCCACCACTTCTTGCGAGGTGGCGATAGAATAGACACTTTTTTCACGTAAATTTTTCCCCTCACACAGCTGATTGAACGATTACTCGACGACTTTATTGCACTTTGACAAAGTTGAGGGGGATGGGGGCAAATAGATAACACAAATCCGATCGAAAGGGAAGGGGGATAGATTGACGATAAAAAAGAAAAGAAAAAGAAGACTCGAGAGGTGAGTTTAGGCAAATGATAGCGCACGGTCCGATTTGTCGCGTTTGAGCACCAGGTCCGCGTTGTGGCCCGCACGAAGTTCTCTGCTGAACTGAGCGGCACTTGTTAGGGGGGCTACGGGAAAAGTCGGAAAATTCTCGGAGAGCGAGAGAGTGAAAGAGAGCGCGAGCGGCGACGATGCAGCATTTTTGACGGACATGTGAGGCTCTCTCACTTGAGGGAAGCATTTCTCTGTCTTCACATAACAACATCAAACAAGGATTAGGAAGAGTGTGTCTATCAGGAATGGTTTGTAGGACGCGCCAAACAATGGGTTCAAAAGTGTATGTTATGTGGAGTACACTGGAGCACAGAAAAAAGTCGTTTTGTTTTGAGTTTTAGCCAGATTTGTTTTAATTCTAAATGTTTGATTTGAAATATTTTTTTTCAGTCGTCTGACATTGACAAACCTTCAACTATTACTAGTCAATGGATCAAATCAACGATTTGAATACTCGTATCGAGTGTACCAGCTAAGTGATGATGATTTCAACTTCAAAAACTACGAACAAATTTTGGAAATTGATGATGAGGTTCCCGAAGTGCCGCAATTTAACCAGGAATGGAAGCCATTAGAGGTAAGAAATTACCAAAATTTGTTTTCAGAACATTACTTTAAAAGCACTTTTTTAGACGAACGCCCTTCACTCCGAACAAACTGCTGTCTTGGTGGCCACAATCAAATTATCCACCCTCAGCGAGCTAAGTCTGACCACGAACCTGGAATGTTTCGTGACATACGACGTGGCAACGGTAGAATCCGATTTTTGTAACCCTCTTCAGCTCTACCCCGGCGCAGTGGATGTCAAACGGACCGACCTGTTCCGCACCAACTCCGGCGTAACGTTCCACGATCGGCACATCTTCAAAGATCTGCTGGTTGTGACGGCCACCTCCGAGTTCATTCCGTTGGTTGTGTCGTTCGAGCAGAGTCCAAATCGCGGTTTGGATCGATTCTGCATGGAGGCTCTCAACTTTAAAGTGCTGAATTTGAGCAACAGCATCGAAGAGCGGGTAATATTATTCAAAAAAGTGTAAACAATGCAATTTTTGATAATTTTTTTTTAATCAAACAGGAACTGCCCACCATACTGTATTTCGCCGATAACGGTTACTGGCAGTCAACGATGATAAGATTAGACCAGCCGACCGAATTGAAGCAGAAACTGAAGATCTACTGCCGGTAAGACGCGGTGTAATTTTGTCAACCTTGATATAATCTCATTGGTTATTTTAGGTACAGCCATCAGATTGTGACACTACTGCAGACTATTTATTCCGATTACGAGGAAAAGTGCCGAATCAGTTTGATGGATGAGCACAACTCAACGGCGATGGAGTTCAAAGACAGCTTGTTGAAAGAAATAGATACCAAAATCGAGCGACCAACCAACGAACAAGACGTTTTCCAACGAGAATTTGTAACCGATTGTGCATTTGCCAGCTTGAATGAAAGATAAAGTTTAAAATAACCTTTTTATATTTTAATTTCCACGGTTGTCAAAGTTAACGTTGATGTTGATCAAGCCTTTCAAACATTCCTCATCACAATCGCATTCCTCTGATGTTTCTGGAAGAGTAGAATAAATTTTTGAAAATGCTATTGTTGATTGTTTTCCTTCTTACCTTCAGAAGTCTCCTCAGACGTTTCCTCAGACGTTTCCTCAGACGTTTCCTCAGACGTTTCTTCAGACGTCTCTTCAGACGTTTCCTCAGAAGTCTCTTCAGACGTCTCCTCAGAAGTCTCTTCAGATGTCTCTTCAGACGTCTCTTCAGACGTTTCCTCGGACGTCTCCTCAGACGTTTCCTCATCTGGATTAACGGTCGTTACATCTTCGGGATCTTCAGTGGGGCCCTCAGTTTCATCCTCAGGATCAGTAACGGGCTCGTCAGTAACAATTTCGTCATCCACAGCAACCACCTTCACTTCCGGAACAGCAACCGACTTCACCTCCTTTTCCTTCACAGGAAGACCCTGGATGGAAACGGCGAAGCAAATTGCCAACAGAACCACGAACTTCATCTTTTTGCTTGTTTGTTAAGTTGGGTTTGAGTTTAGACTTTGAAATGTAAGCCTTGCATAGAATTCAACCGTATTATATACCCAGATTTGAAGGTTCCAAAACCCCCGAACACAGATCTCCATAATCCATTTATGATCTGTCTTAGACGATTTCAACATACTATCATTGAGATGCTATCAGTTGCAATTGTTGTCTTGCTCGAATTAGGAGTAGTAAATTTTACAACACAAGTCCGTTTTGGATTCCACCAGATTCATAGACAAACAAGAGTTTTCGGTCGAGTCATTGCTTGTTTTAAAAATAGAGATTTTATAACATTTAAAAATATCACAAACCGTTAAAGCCCTTTTTAGTTTTTAATTCTAATTTTGTTTTGGACCAACAAAACTTGTGAATTATTTATTTTTTCATTTATAAACCACAACTAATTTCCTTAACATGAATAAATACTAAAATTCTAAACTGGTATACTTGCCAATTTACTCTAAAACTGTTTGTTTTGTCTGCCTTGGCTTCGGCCGACAGTTCGATAATAAACGTTATCAATGGCATCTTGGGATTTCCTACTATTCAGACAATTTTTTTGGGTTCCTGTCTGTAAAATTGAAACTGGTACATAATCACTCGCCAAATGCCTTTGAATATCAATAAAAAGTGATAAGTTAAATTTTTGCCTCGTGCCGTGTCTACTTGAATGATTTGCGGAAGATGTTTTGAACTGCTGGCAAATTCCTGGTGCAATTTTCGCATCAGTTGCACGACAATATTTCAGCATTGAGCAAGTCTAGAGTAGTTTAGTATTAGTTTTTCATTGAAAAGTCGATATATTTTTTGGACATCTTCTAGGAAAATGTGTCCGTTTGCATTTTTCTGTATTCTGAATCCAGTTGTTCTTACATTTATTATGGTTTGAGTGTAAACATTTTCTTATTTTTTTGAAGCAATATTTGTATATTTGTAACGATGTTATTGTGACATTAAAATAATTGATGTTTATATTTCGTTAATTTATCCATTTTTAATCAAATTCGTTTCTTTGTGCAATTGTTGATATCATTTTGATGTTATTTTGAATGAAAGGTATTTTTTTCATAATTTATAATAATATAATATTTTTTAAAACTTTTAGAAAAATTATTTAAATAATTCAGTATAACGTAATAAAAGAACGCTCTTAAACCAAAAACTAACGAATTTGGTAATAACATTTTATTTTGTTTATCGTTCAATCGAATTTCAGTAAAATTAACCCTCTCCAATCCAACACCGGCTTTAGAGAGGCTTCTTAAAAATTCGGTAAAAGTCAATTTTCAACTGGAAAAAAGAACTCTTTATTTTTATTAAAATTGAGGGATATAAATTGTACTTGTTTTATTTGCCTGGGATTAAATTTGGCTTTTATAAATTCTTTATTATAAATTTTTCAACCGGTTGGTTCAACTTTTTGGCTATTCTTGGTTGTGTTTTTCACAAACACTAACAGTAAAATAATGTAAACTGTATTTTTTTATGTCCCAGCTAACGTCATGCGAACGGTTCAAAACCCGGATACCTCATCTTCACAGCAAAAAATCCGATGGTAAACCTTCGTCAAAAAAAGACACTTAAAATTACACGTTGCAGGTACAATTTTTGTAAGCACAATTGCAACGTACGGGATTCAAACCCAGCACCAACAGTAAGGAGGCCTTAGCCCTCTCGGCCATCAGGCCGATAAAGAATAGAAAGGATAAATGCAAATATGAGCTTTACATTTCAGTCAAGTAGGTTTCCCATACTGATGGGCTACACATTTCAGGGTGTTATATTACATAGAATTCCATAAAATAATGCAAAAAATATTTTACTCCCAGGCCTTTTACACGCAGCTGAATTACTACTTTTTTGCTGTGTTGTTTTAACTACTATTTGGATATAAGTTCGCATAAAATGTCAAAACTGTATTATTTGATGAATTCTAACATCAACTTTCATTTAGAATTTATTTGGGTGCTGTAGTCAATGCCAAAAAATTAATATAACGTCTTGATTCGAAATCCGGACACTTAGTAGCATATCATTTTTGTTGTAGCTGGAAAAACATCATGTAACATGTTGGAAATGTAGTAATATCATCAGGATGTGGTATAAATAGTCGGTTTTAAGAGAATGCTTGGAAAATATCTTTTCTAAAAAAACTTGATCAGATTTTTTTTTTATTGAAATGACTTGCTGTGCTTCAAATCCCGAACACTGATAAAAGCTGATTCGAAATCCGGATACTTTTGCTTCGAATTCAGGACAAAAAAAAACACCAAAAAAGCAAAAAACTGGAAATTGGGTTTATTGGACCTTATAAAAAAACTCCAGATAAATATAAATTAAAATACTAAAAAAGAAACAGAGAAGTAAAAGTGTTCTTAGAACCACAGATGCTCACATATTCAAATTCAATTTTTCGACGCTGTCGTGCTAACTTGTCGCACGTCGCTTTTTGACGTTCCGAGAAAACATGTTTTAATGTTTGACCTTGAATAAACAATAACAATCGTGTTTTGTTTGGTTGACCATTCTATGCTTTTTTCCAAAGTTTGGTTGAATTTGGTTGCTGGAGTCTCGAGTTATAATTACAATTTTTTACGGTAGTCGAGCTCGTACTTGTGTCAAATGCGTTCTGAGCTGAAATCCCTTTACCCTTTGTCGCATCAATTTTCGGGGTGTGACAACAAGATTGGCGCTCTCAACTCAATGTGGCCAAAAATGCACGTGCAACTGTGATATGAATACATGAACAAATACAAGCATTTGATGTAATAATCCTTTATTTATCTACACTTCTTGTTAAACTGTTTCATTTTAAATTCATCCGATTTTACGTCACAACATTGACGAGTCCATCGCCATTTCCGTTGCCACGATTATCAACGGCGACGTACACGTTCACCAGCTTGCCAATCCTGTCGTCAAACTCCGGATCAAACTCGTCATCCACGCTAGCTTCTTCCTTTGCCGGGACAACTTCAGCCACCGGAACTCCGGAACGTTTCTGCATCAGCTGCCTTACTTCCTCCTTCACACGTTCCAGCAGCTCTTCCCGAGTGGGATTCTGAGGTTCCGGAACGGTTTCCTCATCGCCATCGTGCAAAATGTCGACAAACACGGACACCAGCGGATCGTCCTCGGGAACGTGGTGCGAACTTCGGGACAGAACGTACCGAGGATCGGCGTTCGCAATTTCCGCCTGGATGTCCTCCAGTGCCGGAGTGGCTTTTACGGAAACTACGCAGCACAAGGCAGCTAGCAAAATTAGGCACTTCATCGTCGATGGTCACTTCGAATGTGGTAGGATTTTGATGCGACAATGGTCGGTTCTCAATGTTTGGTCGATTGACAAGGTATTTTTTAATTTTGATCATAAAGATAAATTGTGTTTTACTGGCGGCGGTACGTTGGGCGGTGTAGCTCAAATCGTTGTCTTTGGTGCGTTCAAAAGATTCGGATTAAAAGCCTTTGTTATCTACATTTCCGAATTGCCGTAAGAGCAGAAACTTGAAGATAATGTACACAGTAGTCCCACGTATTTGGAAAACCAAAATGTTTGGCAGAAGGACTCAAAAGGGCATCAAACAAAAATGTTTTCGCAAGTCGACTTTTCTTTGTAATTTACAATCGAAGTTGGCTTTACTTTATTTTTTTACAAAGGGCACTTTTTGAAGTTATAGGAAATATTTTTCTTGAAAATAAATTCATTGTAAAAATGTAAATAACGAATCCGGTTTGGATAAAGTATATACATTTCAGACTTGTCGAAACCTCGATTATGTACGATGAACTTTTGATAATCTCGAATATTCTAGAAGGTTCTAGGAATATACGAAAAAGTTCTGTTAATCTGGAGTATTCCGGGAGTTTAATTCGTTTTCAGTAACTTCAAATTTGTAAAATTCAAGTTTAAAATTGCTTAATGCATTACAAAAGTAAATATTTTCAATACTCTGATACCGCCATTTTGGTCGCCATATTGGATTACATATACCTTTCACTTTGATGCTATCTTAGGTTGATATTTAAACATAGTGATTCAGAACATTAGAAAGTGAAATAACATATTGAGAAAAAAAAATTATTTTGCAATTTTCAGTATTTCGATTATTGAAATTTTCCATTTAAAAAAAGGAGAATATACATCACTAACGCTAAGTTACAATAACGGTATTTATGCTCCACTACACTCAAACACCAGTTTGCGGCTCACCTTTACGTTCAATCTCCTAGCTGTGATAAGCATGCGCTCTCTGACTTTTGCCTTTACATTTTGTTTCTTTACCGGTGGCGTGAGAACTGTCAAATCTTCTTCGGTATTTATTTAGCTAGCCAACCATCTGGTGTTTTGCCCATCTAGTAGCATAGCATTTACTTTTGTCAATTGTTTTTTGAAAAGAACAGAATAAATTTTAACACTTTAGCGTGAAGACAAAACCTTTGTATTGTTCAGTGTTTTAAGATTGAAAAGTTAACATCATTCCTATTTGACAATCAATTTCCGTTGTCCAAGTCAAAATTAATCAACTGATAAGAACCTTGATTAGCTAAAAGAATAGTCTAATTTAAGCAATAATGACTGCTGATTTAGAGCTCGTTAAAAAACACATCGGCGAGTATCCCGATTTTCCGAAAAAGGGAATCCTCTTCAAGTGAGTATTTAAAAAATCAATTCAATTTCATCGATTAACTTAAAACTTATTCGCAGAGACATTTTCACCGCCCTTCGAAGTGGCCCGGTTTGTCAAGCCGTGAAGCGACTGCTCGTGGATCACGTACGTCGAAACTGCCCCGATGTCGAGGTGATAGTAGGCCTTGAGGCGCGTGGCTTTCTGTTCAGCCTGCTGATTGCCGCCGAGCTGGGCGTCGCCTGTGTGCCGATTCGCAAGAAGGGCAAACTGCCGGGCGAGTGCGTTCGGCACGAGTATCAGCTGGAATATGGAACTGTTAGTAATATTTTTGTTTTTAATGTTTTTTTTCTTAAACGAAAATTCTTAATTTTAGGACACCTTCGAGATCCAAAAGGGAAGCATTGCTACCGGACAGAAAGTGTTAATTGTTGACGATTTGCTGGCAACCGGAGGCACTATGGACGCGGCCAATAATCTGGTCCAGCAGGTTGGAGGGATCGTCGTGCAGGATGTCGTTATCATGGAGCTGAGCACGTTGGGTGGGCGCAAGAAGCTGGAAGCGGCCGGGTTTAAAATACATTCCTTTTTACAATACGATGACGTTGAATAGTTAAATGTTTTTGTTCAAAGGATTTCAACTTATAATTTGCTACAGCATTTCCAAAGAGTTGATTTGATTTGCATCTGAGCACAATTTAAGACAATTTATTGTTATATCGGAGTACAACTAAAAGACGGGAAATAAAGTTATGTTTTTAAATGCTGACTAAATTATGTGTGAAATCATTGAACTTCTCTTGTACGAAAACATACAAATATTTGTTGACGTCATAAAATTACGTTTTTGATGGTAAAAAATAAGGGCTCATCGATTAACCACGATGATTTTTTTTGTATATTTCAGCACCGAAACAAATTCCAAATTCCAATAATGTACACAGTATTCCCACGTATTTGGGAAACCAACAAGTTTGACAGTAGGATTCAAAAAGACATCAAACAAAAATGTTTTCGCCAATCGACTTTTCTTTGTATTTTTAGAAGTGGATGAAACTTTGTCCATGCATTCTCTACGTCAAATGAAGCCATTAGTGCAAAAAAATTTCATGTGAAAATTCGAAAATCTGTATCTTGAGAAGAGATCTTCTGATCAATTACGACTTATCATAAAAGTATAAATCTTCAAAAGTTTATTTCAAAAAAATCGTATTTTTATTTTTAGAAATTGTTGACTAAAAAGCATGCAAATGGCACGTTTAGTTGATTTCAAATTCCAAATTCCAAATTGGGTTATTCTTCGCCAACTCACACAGCAGTTGCCCCGACCCGTCTTCGATTTGCGTGAAACTTTGTCCTAAGGGGTAACTTTTGTCCCTGATCACGTATCCGAGGTCCATTTTTCGAAATCTCGTGACGGAAGAGCGGTACGACCCCTTCCATTTTTGAGCATGCGAAAAAAGAGGTGTTTTCCAATAATTTGCCGCCAAATTATATCAAAATTATAAATTACAAATTACAAATTACAAATTACAAATTACAAATTACAAATTACAAATTAAAAAAAAACGGAATCGACGTAACACCTTATAATGTGGCCCTCTTAAACCTTGCGGTTTCGTCAACGGATCCACAGGCGTGTATCGTTCTTTTTGCGACAAGACTCCGCCTCCCGGGTCTCCTAAGTGTGAAGGTATGGGCACGGGGAGAGGGCACCGAATACCTATATTTACACTTAGAATTTTTTTGCGTCCGCCCCGGGATTCGAACCGGCGACCTCTGGATTGTGAGTCCAGTGCGCGGTCCGATTGATCCACACAGGCAGACGAAATTACAAATTACAAATTACAAATTACAAATTACAAATTACAAATTACAAATTACAAATTACAAATTACAAATTACAAATTACAAATTACAAATTACAAATTACAAATTACAAATTACAAATTACAAATTACAAATTACAAATTACAAATTACAAATTACAAATTACAAATTACAAATTACAAATTACAAATTACAAATTACAAATTACAAATTACAAATTACAAATTACAAATTACAAATTACAAATTACAAATTACAAATTACAAATTACAAATTACAAATTACAAATTACAAATTACAAATTACAAATTACAAATTACAAATTACAAATTACAAATTACAAATTACAAATTACAAATTACAAATTACAAATTACAAATTACAAATTACAAATTACAAATTACAAATTACAAATTACAAATTACAAATTACAAATTACAAATTACAAATTACAAATTACAAATTACAAATTACAAATTACAAATTACAAATTACAAATTACAAATTACAAATTACAAATTACAAATTACAAATTACAAATTACAAATTACAAATTACAAATTACAAATTACAAATTACAAATTACAAATTACAAATTACAAATTACAAATTACAAATTACAAATTACAAATTACAAATTACAAATTACAAATTACAAATTACAAATTACAAATTACAAATTACAAATTACAAATTACAAATTACAAATTACAAATTACAAATTACAAATTACAAATTACAAATTACAAATTAAAAAATTACAAATTACAAATTACAAATTACAAATTACAAATTACAAATTACAAATTACAAATTACAAATTACAAATTACAAATTACAAATTACAAATTACAAATTACAAATTACAAATTACAAATTACAAATTACAAATTACAAATTACAAATTACAAATTACAAATTACAAATTACAAATTACAAATTACAAATTACAAATTACAAATTACAAATTACAAATTACAAATTACAAATTACAAATTACAAATTACAAATTACAAATTACAAATTACAAATTACAAATTACAAATTACAAATTACAAATTACAAATTACAAATTACAAATTACAAATTACAAATTACAAATTACAAATTACAAATTACAAATTACAAATTACAAATTACAAATTACAAATTACAAATTACAAATTACAAATTACAAATTACAAATTACAAATTACAAATTACAAATTACAAATTACAAATTACAAATTACAAATTACAAATTACAAATTACAAATTTCAAATTACAAATTACAAATTACAAATTACAAATTACAAATTACAAATTACAAATTACAAATTTCAATAATATACATAAATTGAATTTGATAATAAAAAATACATAAGCATTTGGTATCTCCCGGCCTTCAGGACACTTTACTCACTCTGCTGGCTATGCTTGTCTTGGAGTTATGCTGAGCCTGCACTTCTTGCGATCTTTCATGCACTCGTCCGAGGGGTCACTCAATTGTGCCACGATTCAAAGTCATCTTTAAAATTACATCTTCTAATACCAGAATTTTAAAGGAGTTCCAGAATTTTTAAAAATTTCATGTGCGTAAAAATTCTCAAAAACCCCCATTGGGTGGACCCCTCGGCTCCGCTCAGCCGTATACCCGGCCTATCATGAGTCAGCCACTCCGGTTGGCTGTGGAGGCCATCGTTTTCCCTTCTCACCGTGTGCGCTTAAGCTCCGCGATCCGGCCAGTTTGGAGTCGAAGCTGAAGCGAGTTGGACGTATTTTTCGCGCTGGTCATTCCACTTACAACTCAGTCTTTTTTTTTTAATATTATTTCTTCTCGTCGTCGTCGTGTACGCGTCTGTATTCTGCTTTTGATCGCCTGTGTGAGTGAGTGTTGGCCGAATGGTGCTTTTGTAGAGAAGCTTTTATTTGCCGTTCCTTTCGATTGATTCGAGAAGAAGTGCGGCTTGGTTTGGGGTGAAGTTATTTCGTGAAGTAAGTGTGGTGTTCTTCAAGGAAATTCACTTCGATTCAACTTCATTTAGGGAGCCATATTGCGCTGAAAGGATTGAAGATGATCCCCCTGATTTTGCCGACAGAAGGGGGTGTTTTTTTTGTAACGGTGTAGAGTACCGATCGTGCATTCAAGAAGTGCTACAGACAAAGTGGAAAAAATAAAAACACTGAAGAAAGGCATCTGGAGTTGTGTTGAATGTGCTAACAGGCCAGAAGAAACCACTAAACCGTGTGAGAGTTTAAAGAGAGAAGCAAGAAAAATAAAATAAAAACACACTGGAAAAAGGGGAAACCAGCACAAGTACGAGCAAAGAATGGGAAATAAACATAGTTTCGTGTGAAATTGACGACTTAAAAGTGGTACAGTTCGTTTGCGGTGGCTGCTGAATGATAAATTTTGCGCGACACACAAAACGGTGTCAATCTTGATGGGGTGGCAGCAAGTGATGAAGACTTCAATGCGGCGTTGAGCGGCTCGAGCATGGGCAGGTGACGAACCCTTACTCGGCTGAAGGGAGATTTTCGTTTCGAGGTCTAGGTCGAAGTTCGGAGTGGGTCAAACCTGCGGTGGCAAAGTGGTAGCTCGATGGACATTCACCACTTGATGGAAGCGTTAGAGGATGGTTGAAAAAAAAATCGTGAGAATTATTTTGTTAGAGGAATACCTCAAATATCTGTCTAATGGTTTTGCCTTCCTCACTGAGGTAAGGCTATAATCCTGCTCTAAAAATGAACTTCGTATAAAAACGTCGTAGACCCACCTTCATGTATACATATCGACTCAGAATCAAAAACTGAACAAATGTCTGTGTGTATGTGTGTGTGTATGTGTGTGTGTATGTGTGTGTGTATGTATGTATGTGACCAACAAACTAGCTCATGTTTCTCAGCACTGGCTGAACCGATTTGACCCGAACCTGTTGCATTCGACTTGGTTTAGGGTCCCATAGATCGAGTTTTATACAGATTGAAGTTTCGATAAGTAGTTCAAAAGTTATGTATAAAAATGTGTTTTCACATGTATCCGGATCTCACTTAAATGTATGTAAACTATGTCCGGATCCACCATCCGACCCATCGTTGGATAGGTTATCAAAAGACCTTTCCAACGAGTCCAAAACATTGAAGATCTGGCAACCCTGTCTCGAGATGTGGCCATTTAAGTGATATTTATGTACTTTTTGGAAGCCGGATCTCACTTAAATGCATGTAAACTATGTCCGGATCCATCATCCGACCCATCGTTGGATAGGCTATCAAAAGACCTTTCCAACGAGTCCAAAACATTGAAGATCTGGCAACCCTGTCTCGAGATATGGCCATTTAAGTGATATTTATGTACTTTTTTGTAGCCGGATCTCACTTAAATGTATGTAAACTATGTCCGGATCCACCATCCAACCCATCGTTGGATAGGTTATCAAAAAACCTTTCCAACGAGTCCAAAACATTGAAGATCTGGCAACCCTGTCTTGAGATATGGCCTTTTAAGTGATATTTATGTACTTTTTGGAAGCCGGATCTCACTTAAATGTATGTAAACTATGTCCGGATCCACCATCCGACTCATCGTTGGATAGGTTATCAAAAGACCTTTCCAACGAGTCCAAAACATTGAAGATCTGGCAACCCTGTCTCGAGATATGGTCACTTAAGTGATATTTATGTACTTTTTGGAAGCCGGATCTCACTTAAATGTATGTAAACTATGTCCGACTCCATCATCCGACCCATCGTTGGTTAGGTTATCAATAGACCTTTCCAACGAGTCCAATTATTGAAGATCTGGCAACCCTGTCTCGAGATATGGTCACTTAAGTGATATTTATGTACTTTTTTATTCCGGATCTAAAAAATAGATAAAATTTGTGTACAACCCCATCATATCAGCCATTGTTGGTAATGAGTGAGGAAGGCTCCAACCACATAGGTGGATTAAGTTAGTTTTTATTTTGGTTTGGCTTTTGACATTATCAAATATCATAAAAAATCAATACCATTTACGACGTAAAAAAACGAGTTTCTCAAGCTTGGAAGATTAAGTGTTAACACTCCTGGATAAGGAAGCGTGAGAAGGTTTTCCCTACTAGTAAACTTTAATTCAACAGCGCGTTATCTTTATTAGGTGTACCACAATTCTGATGAAAGGTTATAAAAATGATTTAAGACTTCAAATTTGCTTAGCAATGATTACGGCATGGACAGAACTGGAAGGCACGAGGCCGGGTTCAATCGGTAGAATTTTATAAGGAATTTCTTTTTCTTTTTTAGTTTTAAATAGGAAAGCTCTTTAATTCTGCCATTTCTATTAGGGGGACCGCTTTCCGCTTTTTCTCCAAGGAAACCGACTTAATCGAATTGATTATACTGGGCGAGATAGGACGCCGTTTATTCTAAGATGATGTTTTCCACTTTGTACGTAATTGAGTCCATAAAATTCTCGTTAGGGCCAGATGGAAACCAAAGCTATGACTATTCACTTACAAAACGAACATCGTTCAACTCGATAACAATACAACTTCCGAATAGCCCTAAACCAATCGACTTAATGTACCGAACCTGAAATTCATGATTTTTAATTATTTTTCCATGCTGGAAATGACTACGGTTAAATTGTTGCGACCATTTTGTTTGAGGGAACAGAGTAAGATTAGTTTTCTTATCGTTAACGATTATGGCGTTTTGGAGCTTTGATTATTTTTCCGCATGAAATGACAATGCCTCATTCAAGAGATTTTTATTTAAGCTCAGCATTTCCTTAACAAAAATTCTTTAAATTAGACTGTTAGTTGTGAAAGTAATACATGGTGTTTAACATTTTACTTAAATGTATTTTGTTTCATAAATAGAATTTCCTACAAAGTCATTACGTGCAGGATCCAATCCAGATAATAAGTCACGCGCGCATACACATTAGGAGTTATACAAGTATCACTACGCGAAAACGACACAATACCGATTTGCAAAGTACTTCCACCATCCATCACTGTCAAAGGACCTCCGGAATCACCTCTACAAAAAGACCGATCGCCGTCACTAGACATACAGACATTCTGGTCCTCAATCCAAGCAGGATTTGGCGAGGATGCCCTACAATCTGCATTGGACATGACCGTATTGGAAGTATATCTGAGCACATTTGATGTGTCGCAATCATCACAAGTCCTTCCAAATCCAGAAACGGTCCCAGTTAAACCCGCAAACTGACGATTTTCCCCACGAGCTGGAAGACGAACAGTTTTAACACGATCGTTGAACGTAATTTGGCTGCTGAGGCGCACTATAGCAATGTCGTTTCGAAAGTCTTGCTTCTCGTTATAATCGGCGTGATAAAACACTTTTGAAAACGGAATTCTCTGCTGGGTAGGCTCGTTTATGTTTCGATTTTGAGCTCCTACGATGGCAATCCCTCTGGTAGCACGCCAGACACAGTGAGCCGCAGTCAAAATCAAGTCACTGCTCAGAATTGATCCGCCACACAACATATCTCCGCCTTCAGTTGTATCGAAACTCAGGACAGCTTGGTACGGAAATTGGCCAGGAGCAGCTTCTTGACCATTCACAATCCTACGGTCTGGTTGCTGTTTCCGCAAGTACTGCATCTCTTCTGGTAGACGAGCCCAGAATTGGTCGGAATCCTCAACCGGCTGCACCTGGGACCATTTGATACCGATTGACTCTATTGGCTGGACTTTGGATGAATCGATATCGATGGACTTCGCGTTGGCCACGGCAACAGCGGCAAACAGGATAAAAAACTTCCTCATGCTGGAAACTGCTGAATACGATTGATTATACCAAAATTGTCGCGCGTCTTATATACAAGCAAATAAAGTAAGATAAGATTCGTTATCGCACGACTTCCAGATTTCTTGGAGGAGCTTATAATTTGTAATAATTCGTTATCGTTATCAACAAATGATTTCTAGAAACAATTGTTGCTTATCTATGAGGTATGTTCCAAAACAATTTTTTCATTCTGATATGGAGGCTTTCAATTTCGTGTATAAAATTTGTATTAACCCTGTACTAGTCAGATAATTGAAAATACATAAAGAATTAGTAACACAAGTGAGGGGAAATATACCCATTTTAATCACACTAAGCCGTTCGACCAATTCTCATCACTTTTGCATTTTTCCGCTACTAAATCAACATTTTTAGATACATCAACAATGGAGAGTTGCTTGCTCACTTTTATTTGAGCTATTTGTTACTTTGGAACAGTCAAAAACACTTTATGAAAGCTGTAATTCATGATCAAAGTGCTGATAGGCCGATAATAGAAATAGGCTGAGAAAGGGCATAGTTCCCCGACTTATTTTTTCTTCCATGCCTTACCACAAATCATCTTTATTTCTGAAAAACTCATTTTGTGGATAAATATTCAGTTGAAAAGTATTTGTTCATTCACAGTAAAACAAAGAAGTGTAAATTGGGTAGGTGTTTAATTTGCTGGTGTTTCCTATTTTATGATTTTGAATTACTTAAATTTACACAAATTTTTCTGACATAAATAATGTCTCATTCTCAGATAAAGTAATACCACTAAAATTTTATTATGGATTGAAATTTTAAAATATTCAATTGTTTGGGCATTTGAAAAAAAAAGCAGAATTGCAAAAATAGGACTGATTTTCTCAAACTGTCGCGAGCGTTCACAATTGCAGAATAGGACTGATTTGTGAGATTACTTTCCTTATCGTGGTAATTTCCCGGTTTCTTGGAAGTGATGTAAATTCTGGTCATGCAATGGTTTCTAAAATGTTTTACTTGATAATAAGCGTTTGCTGAGTAATTTAGCACTACAAAGAGTCTGTTTCGTATCAGTTTTCTTTTTAAAATCTTCACCAAATCATTGTTTTTGCCTTCCTCACTTCATTGAGGAAACTCTATATATTCTCGAAAATTGAGTTTCTTTATTAGATGTTGGCTAAAGTCCAAATGATTGTTAAAAATAGGCCATTTTGCATGTCGATTTTTTTTTCTTTGGTGTACGATGAAAACCTTGCTTGTCTAAGTTTGAGTGATTTTGGAAACTATCAAAAATACACTCAAACCCCGCTGGTTTGACACCAACTGTTGTCAAACGAACGGGGTCACTGTTGAGTTTGACACCCCTTTTACACGGAGTTCACACACACTACCAAACTTTTGTTTTGATAGTGTGTGAGCGCCGTGTAAAAAGTGACAGTTTGTCACTTTTTAGTTTAACTTTGACCAACCAACGGGGTACACACTAAAAAAAGTGTCAAACGAAAAAGTGACCAACCACCGGGGGTTGAGTGGACCCAAAAATAATGCCTAAAATGTATTTTGAGGGCGCCCGCTGCGCCTTAGAACTGCAAATCATCATGAAAATGTCATATGGCCGAATATCTACACAGAAAAAAAAAAGTTGAATTTTGGAATGTTGAAAATTTGGTAGGTTGAATATTAACTCTATTTTTGAGTAATATTACATAAAAAATGTGTAAAAATGTGAACCTGATGAATATTCATCAAAAACTGATGAAAATTCATCATTTTCTGGGGTAAAATTAATTTTTTTTTTGCCACAAAATCTGTCACCATTTCCTGATGAATATTACCATCATTTTTTTTTTCTGTGTAGGACATGGTTCATGCAAGTAAATGTTAATTCTTATTAAGATGTAACATGTTTTCCAAAACTGAACGGAGATTTATAGTCAGTTGTTAAAATACTTCTTGTTTTCAAACCCAAAAAAATCGTTGTCTTATGTGACCCCTACACTACTCTAAAGTGATTAAGAATTTTTGCCTTCCTCAGCTCACTGAGGCAAGGCTATTAAATCACTCGAAAAATGTACTTCTTAAATACACCTCCTAGATATACCTTCACGTATACCTATCGACTCAGAATCAAATTCTGAACAAATGTCTGTGGGGATGTGTGTAGACATGGTTTTTTCCACACGATTATCTCAGAACTGGCTGAACTGATTTTGGCCGGATCCGCCTTATTCTGTTCGTTTTGGGGTCCCCTAAGGCCCTTTTAAATTTCATTCTATTTAGTGAAGTACTTTTAAAGTTATGCCGAGAAAAAGTGTTTTTGTAGCTATAAAAAGGGTAATTTTTGCATAACCTCAAAGGCCGGGTCTTTTTGCTTACGCGCAAGAGTCGCGCAGCATGCGTATCGCCCGGTTGCCACATATCTTATGCAGTGTCTGCGTCTTTTCTGGAAAAAGTCTGTATTATATATATTGCTGAATACATCATTTTGTCTCGACAAAGATTTACACGAACGTCGGCGTCGGCGTAAAGTATTTCCACCATCAACGACTGTTAAAGGACCTCCGGAATCTCCTTGACATGCTCCACGTTCACCGGCAATAGACAGACATAAGCTACTTTCTTGTACCATGGTATTAGGCCAGTGTTCTAAACATTCTGCATTTGTTATGATCGGATTGGAAACGTATCTGAGTACATCCGGCGATGAACAGCCTGAGCAAAGTGCGCCAAATCCGGAAACGGTACCAGTCAAGCCAGCGAACTGACGATTGTCTCCTGGAGCTGGCAGTCGCACAGCTTGAACGCGGGCGTTGAACGTAATGTGGCCGCTTAGACGAATTATAGCGATGTCATTTACTAAAGTGTTTTCGTTGTAATCTGCATGATAATAAACTTTTGCAAACGAAATTCTCTGCTGGGTGGGCTCTTCTATAACGCGATTGTGAGCTCCTGCGATGACAATCCCACCTTCAGCACGCCAGACACAGTGAGCAGCAGTTAAAATATGGTTGCTGTTTAGAATTGATCCGCCACAATTAAAAGATTTACCATTTTCCTGGTAATTCACGAAAACTTGGTACGGAAATTGGCCAGGAGTAGCTTCCTGACCGTTCACAATCCTACGGTCCGGTTCCTGCTTCCGCAGGTACTGCATTTCAGCTGGAAGACGAGCCCAGTACTGGTCGGAGTCCTCGATCGGCTGGACCTGGGACCATTTGATACCGATCGACTCAATCGGCTGAACTTGGGACGAATCGATATCGATCGACTTCGCGCTGGCCACGGCCGCCACAACGGCAATCAGGAGTAGTAACTTCTCCATGCTGGTAAAGACTGATTTTTGACAAAAATTATGTGGGCCTTTTATACGATTAAACAAACGATGATAAGATTTGTTATCATGGTTTGAACTCAACTTATTATCTGGATTAATTCATGGGTTCTCTGAACTGAGGTTTTGATAACACCTGGCTGGATAAGGAAGCGTGATCGAATATTTCGTTTGCTTTTTAGCTAAGATTATTTTTTTATATTTCTATCATCTGTTTTTACATATAATGAAAAACAATTAAGCTAAACCTACCTCGAATTAGTTTCAATCTAATGCACACTTCATTTAAGCCGAAATGAAGCAGCTTTTATAAAAATGAATTCTGAAGTCTTTGTTTATATTTACTTTGATGAGTAAAGAGATACTCTGTTGCTATTAACTTTTATTTGCTTCTTAGAACCGATTTAAAATTTACAACGTCATTACATGCAGAATCCAGTCCATATAGTAAGTCACACGAGCGTAAATTCCAGGAGTTTCTTCTCCACAACCGATCCCAAATGATACAATACCGACTTGTAAAGAACTTCCTCCATCGATAACATTCAAAGGACCTCCGGAGTCACCTTGACAAGAATCACGTCCTCCTTCAACAGACACACAAACGTTACTATTATGAATTACATCCGGATTTGGGTAGGTAGCCAAACATTCTGCATTTGTGAGGATTGGATTGGAAACGTATCTGAGTACATCTGGTCCTTCACAACCTGAACAAAGTGCGCCAAATCCGGAAACGGTACCAGTCAAGCCCGCGAACTGACGATTGTCTCCTGGAGCTGGAAGTTGAACAGCTTGAACACGGGTGTTGAACGTAATGTGGCTGCTTAGGCGCACTACAGCAATGTCGTTTTTGAAAGTATCATCGTTATAATCCGCATGATAATAAACTGCCTTGAATGGAATTCTCTGCTGGGTGGGCTCTTCAATTCGGCGATTGTGAAGTCCTACGATGGCAATTCCTCGGGTAGCACGCCAGACACAGTGAGCAGCAGTTAAAATATTGTTGCTGTTAATAATTGACCCGCCACATGAAGAACCGCCACTCTCTGTTTGGAATTCCAGGTAAACTTGGTACGGAAATTGGCCCGGAGTAGCTTCCTGGCCGTTCACAATCCTACGGTCCGGTTCCTGCTTCCGCAGGTACTGCATCTCCGCCGGAAGACGAACCCAGTATTGGTCGGAGTCCTCGATCGGCTGGACCTGGGACCATTTGATACCGATCGACTCAATCGGCTGAACTTGGGACGAATCGATATCGATCGACTTTGCGCTGGCCACGGCCGCCACAACGGCAATCAGGAGTAGTAACTTCTCCATGCTGGTAAAGACTGATTTTGACAAAATTTATGTGGGCCTTTTATACGATTTAACCAACGATGATTAGATTTGTTATCACGGTTTAAATTCAACTTGTTATCTGGTTCAATTCATGGTTTTTTTGGAACTCACGTTTTGATTAACACTTTGTTGGATAAGGAAGCGTGATAGATTGTGCCAAATGCTTTTACTAACTATCTGCATATTTTTATTTCATGATCAAATTCTAAGTGTAAATATAGGTATTCGGTGACCTCTCCCCGTGTCATACCTTCACTCTTTAGGAGACCAGGAAGGCGGAGTCTTGTCGCAAAAAGAACGATACACGCCTGTGCTGCCCGTGATAGCATAAATGTCCCATATGCATTTTCATCGTTTTTGAGTTATTGATGCAGATTGGTTCAAAATCAAGTGCCCTTTCAGAAAACCTACAACATCCAGTACTTTGTTCTAGGAATCAGGAAGAAATCCTGTTTTTTCGCGAAAACTCAACTCTTAGCCTTATGTATGGGACAAACTTCAAATGCGTTTTTCTCAGCTTGCTGTTTTTGCATATGGAACATTTATGCGAACATGGGTAGTGTGGATCTGTTGACGAAATCGCAAGGTTTAAGAGGGCCACATTATAAGTTGTTACGTCGATTCTGTTTTTTAATTTCATGAAATTTACATACAATGTTCACATTTCTAAATGGTGAAATCATTTTATAAACGGCATCACCTATAAAATTTTATTGAAAATATCTAATTGAATTATACATTCTCATTTTATCTTTATTTATTGTGAGGAAGGAATTAAGATCTTGCTTTTTAAATTTCTTTGCAATTTATTTATATTATATTTCAAATCTTCTTTCCTAACTAACTACAAAGTCATAACATGTAGAACCCAATTCAGATAATAGGTCACACGAGCGGAAACCGAAGGGAATCCAGCGTTACAACCATCACCATGTACGAAGGAGACAACACCGACCTGCAAAGCACTTCCACTGTCGTTAACTACCACAGGGCCACCAGAATCACCGTAACAGTGACCACGTTGTCCGGCATTAGACATACAGATGTTCTGATCCTGAATTAGTTCAGGTTTTGAAAAGGAAGCCAAACATTCTGCATTTGATATCATCGGATTTGTAGTGTATCTGAGCACATTTGATGTGTCACAATCGTTGCATAGGGCTCCGAATCCAGAAACGGTTCCAGTCAAGCCCGCGAACTGACGATTGTCTCCTTGAGCCGGAAGCCGCACTGGTTGAACATTAGCGTTGAACGTTATGTGTCCACTGAGACGAACTATAGCAATATCGTTTCGAGTATAATATTCGGAATAATCAGCATGATAAAAAACTTTCGCATACGGAATTCTCTGCTGGGTAGGTTCGTTAATTTTGTTGTTGTGAACTCCTACGATGGCAGTCCCACTGAGTGCACGCCAGACACAATGAGCCGCAGTTAAAACGTTGTTGCTGTTTATAATTGATCCGCCACACGAGGAAGGGTACTCAATTAACTGATGTTCCAGGAAAACTTGGTACGGAAATTGGCCCGGAGTTGCCTCCTGACCGTTAACAATCCTACGGTCCGGTTCCTGCTTCCGCAGGTACTGCATCTCCGCCGGAAGACGAGCCCAGTATTGGTCGGTGTCCTGAATGGGTTGAACCTGGGACCAATCGATGCCAATCGTCTCGATTGGCTGAACTTGGGACGAATTGATATCGATTGACTTCGTGCTGGCCACGGCCAAAACGGCAACCAGGATTAGTACCTTCTTCATGCTGGGAATTGTTGAATACGACTGATTTTTGTATTTTTTTGTGGGTTTTTATAGGAGCAAACGTTATAATATTAATTTCGTTATCAAACTGACTGCTGTCTAAGAGTATGTATTGGTATTTTTTTCTAATTTGTCATTGTCTTCAATTTGGGATTTCTTGGAACGTTATTTGATTGATCCCAATTTATGAGTTTATGATTAACACCCAGCTGGATAAGGAAGCGTAAGAGTCTGTTCCGTATCAGATTGCTTTTATCAACTGATAAAAAACCACCAATATAATTCAAGCTTGGTGACCTACCACAACTCGGATTAAGTCCTATCAACACCTTGCTTAGCAACGCTATATTATCTATTCCGAGAATAGTATCTTAATTCTTGATCCCAAATTCGAACCGATTCGGCCTTTCCATTGACGAGATATTGTGGTATCAGATTTTTAAAACTGTACTCTACTGTAGTCAGCCTGTTAAGTTAGTAGGTATATATTGGTGCTCCATCAACATCCCTGGGAATCTACGTTTTAACAACAATTAAAAGAAATCTAAACCCTAAATATTGAACCAAATTGACCATATTTCATCGTATTCGTATTATCCCAATATGTTTCCAAATCTATGTCAAGTCTTTGTAACAATCTCACGCCAATGTTATTTGCAACAATCAATGTGATCTCAACAACCGCCCTAATCTTTATTTTCCAAACAACACGATCTAGGCATCAAATTCGCCAGCTAACGAGCCGCTCGTAGTCACTTTGTTCAGGTGGATGATATTATTTTAACATCGCTTCTCCATTACCATGTTATGTGATCTGGTTTCCCAACAAGAGCTGAATTTAAAACCGAAACCAGCAAAAAACATAAACAATCCCCAACGAATCGGTACCCACAAATGAAAGCACTATCGGTGTTCATCATCGGCACCGGCTTTGGAGTCACATTAGAGGCTCAAGTCATGAAAACCGAACCACTTTTCCGAGCAGTCCGAGCACTTGCAGCAGCAGCTTTAAATTGAAATTTGCTAAAACAACTTTTCGCGGATCCATTGTTACTTCCTGGCTTTGTTACTTACTGTCTTTTGGGGTGCTCTCGGACGAATGTGTCTTCTTCTTAGCAAGAGTGAGGGTGGCTCTAAAATTTTACATCTTGTCTTTTGATAATTTTAAGAGACAGTCATTGTTGCAAGAAAATTTTGGCGTTCCACCCTACCGCAAAGTTGGACAGATTTTTCCCGCCTCTTTTTCGCGCAGCAATTTTACATAACGCATTTTACGGCACGTTTTTGTGCACAATTCTGCAATGGATAGCCGCTGCTGCCTGCTGCTGCTGCAGTGGTAAGTTGATTGTTTAGAGGTTTTTTTTACGGAGAATGTACCGCGACCGGGTCCAGCTTTGGAGCGCAGCTAAATGAGCTGCGGAAAATGGGCTTACACAAATCCAATCGTTCACACATCACTCAAAATGAAAACGAGCAGCAGCGGCCGTACACCTGAAGGCTCCATTTTCTTGACGAGCTTTTTTTTCCACACACTTTGTGCTATTCATGTGACCTGTCTGGCTGTTGGCTGCTGTGGCGGTGATGGTGCGGTGGGGAACAAACTTTTCAAAGACCGGTTTCGTAATTGCAAATTTTGTCATTTTTATTGTGCTGTTTGACCTGTAATAATTTTGCATTACTATTGGTCTTTTCCTTCTTTCGTAAAACATAAAAGATCAACTGGTTTATTGCCAGGTACCATCAAGACTGTTTAAAACTAGTCATTATAAATAAAAATATTTTATAAATCCTTATAAAAAAATCATAATTTTTGCCAAACAGGAAAATTTCCCAAAATATTTTTTTTACGTTTTTACAAGTCGATTTTTTCTGTATTTTTTATTTGTCTTAAACTTTTACCATGGCATTTTGAATTGCCAGTTTTTTATATACCAGGTTTCATATAAAAGCAGGTCTTACAAAAAAGGTATGTGAACATTCAAAAATCTGTATCTTGAGACGGAATTTTCTGAACCAAACCTTTTTGACTGAAAGTTGAATTCCTGAAATATATATTTTTAATTTTATTTTAAATAAAAATAACTTAATATAAAAAATAAAAAAAATTAAAAAAATTCAATAGCTATGCTATATTTTTAACATATGCATTAGGGTGGGTACGGATTTTGAAAAGTTCTCAGATCAAGTTCTGGTGTGGTTCCCCTTGTAGGGCATACCCAAAGGGACTCTCACACCAAATTACAGCTCATTTGGTTTAAAACTGGCTTGTCTCAAGCGGGTTCAAGTTTACATGGAAATTTCTATGGGAAATTTTGAATTTTCCTTCATTCGCTCCTACAGACCTGGGGAAAACATGTAGAAACTTCTAGGATGGCCATAAATGAGCGGAATCGTCTGGAGAACAGCTTTCCCTAAGAGACCAGGTCGATTCGTTCAACCCCCATCGAGCTCAACGGCAATACATTCGGGGTTTTCGGAACCAACGGTTTTCCCCAGAAAAGCATCAAATTTTCCTTAGCATGCTATGAATGCTTGAAGAACACCGCGATGCCACATGTCAAACAGCTACCATGTGATTGTAAAATTTGCACCATAACAGTTTTTTTCTTATTTGGAGGTTCAGAATACAGCTGAATAGTATCCTGATCACCATGAATGATAATTCTATGGTTCAAAAATGATAATAAAAAGTAATTTTTTATAGGCGATGTTAGTCCACATGGTAACTGTTTGACATGTGGCGTCGCGGTGTTCATCAAGCATTCATAGCATGCTAAGGAAAATTTGATGCTTTTCTGGGGAAAACCGTTGGTTCCGAAAACCCCGGATGTATTGCCGTTGAGCTCGATGGTGGTTGAACGAATCGACCTGGTCTCTTAGGGAAAGCTGTTCTCCAGACGATTCCGCTCATTTATGGCCATCCTAGAAGTTTCTACATGTTTTCCCCAGGACTGTAGGAGCGAATGAACGAAAATTCGAAATTTCCCATAGTAATTTCCATGTAAACTTGAATCCGCTTGAGACAAGCCAGTTTTCAACCAAATGAGCTGAAATTTGATGAGAGAGTCTCTATGGGTATGCCCTACAAGGGGAACCACACCAGAACTTGATCTGAGAACTTTTCAAAATCCGTACCCACCCTAATGCATTTTAAATTGATCCCAGGTTTAGGGTTATGATTCTCAAGATTTTAATTTTCCCAGGAATCGAGAATTGAATTTTGCAATTTCTCGGGACCCGAGAATTGTTTTTTTTTTCAAAATAATTGGTTTTTTGACATGAATTTAAAAGAATTCTAATAACAAATTTAAAATTACATCTGTACACATTTGATATACAGTCGACTCTCTGGCTGTCGATCTTCTCGATATCAATATTGCTCCATCTATCGATGAATTCTTCAGTCCCTTCAAACTACCTACTTTGATTGGCTTTATTCCTCGATATTTTCTCTTGCTTGAAGGATCTCTTCTTCGACGGTCCCTTGGATTCTGTTTGCTTTAAAAATCTCTTCCGGTTGTCAATATTGTCACTTTCTCACTATGGCTTGCATGGACATTTTTCTTTGCGAAACGAAGCATTGAAGGGTGTTTGACATTAGTACCGAGAAAGCTGAGTACCAAGAAAAACATTTTTTCAATCGAGTCTTCATTTTGCATCGTTCTGTAAACTGATGATTCTCTTCCTTGACGGTCCCTTGGATATTGACAACCAGAGAGTCGACTGTAATTAAGTCATTTATTTTTTATTGCAGTATGACCCAAACATCCAAAATAACGATGATCAATAAAAAAAAATATATTTTTTTATTAAATAGACACTAAGCTATTCAAAGTTTAATGAAATGGGGTCGCATAATTCGAATTAGATGTTAAATAACAAAATACGAAAAAAAGTTCATGATTCGATTATCCGAAGTCCATACAAACCTGCGGATAATCGAACTTCGGGTAATTGAAACTTTGAATAATCGAGGATTCGGATAATCGAGTTTGGGATCATCCATAAACCACGTGGACACTTTTTTGGTAATCTGTTACCCCCCCCCCCCCCTCGTGGACAATTATCCATACAAGAAACACCTTTTTTTGTATGGATCGTGGACAACCCCCCCTCCCCCTCGTTCCCGTTGCACTGTATGCCAATTGGATGACCTGACTTTTTTGTTTAAGTTTCTTAATATTTCTGGGAATGGGTCATTCTGGAGAGTTGAATTTGGAGAATGGCATTTTGAGGAATAGAAAAGAACCAAATTTTCTCTACATTTTAATTCTTTTTAAATTTTGGCCTCTGAGTTAAACTTTTGCATGGACTAAAAATTTAATATCAAAATAAAAAAATCTGAAAATTTCAAAAAAGTTTATGTTGTGGAATTGAAAATTGTGTTGAGTCAGTTTTGATTTCAAATTTGATTTTACATCTAAATGGGTCATTCCAGGTCAACTGAGAACACTTTTGGACTCGACCTTCACCGATTTGGACTAAACTTCGAGGAAACGTTCGCCTATCGATAGGTACCAAAAAATCCAATTTAGTTGTTAATTGGTCCTCTATTTTTGGTACCGCCCTTCGCCCCTCTATTTTTGGTACCGCCCTTCTTTGTGAATTTTCGAAAAAAAAAATACATTTTTTTACACAAATATTATAGCAAGCAACTTTTTTCAGGTTGCATTTTTATCGGAAATCGTCCAAGAAGTTCGATGAAAATATTTTTTATCCTTAAATGTTATTTTCAAAACTAACTATTTGCTTTATTGCCGATTATACAAAAAAGCTATAAGCATTATAAAGAAACTTTGGAAAGAGAATTCCATTAAGCTTCATGACTCAGAAGCAGTGCTTAATTCAAATCCTTACAAAGAGAGACTAACAAAAAAAATGCATGCACCTCTCGTGAATTTGTGAGTTCAGCTTTTAATTGTGCCCCAAGCTTCTCATCTCAGCTGTTTGGTGTGCTTTTTCTCCCGACTAAGTGTGGAAGACGTGTGCTTTCGGTCGGAATGCCACCCCCGTTTTTCTTCTCTCGCTGACGACGACGGACGGTTAAGCTCCGGTTACAGGGTGGTGGGTTTTTTTGTTGGAGTCGGAAGATCAAGCTTCTCTCGGGGCACTTTTAACAGCGACGGAAGAACTACGGCGAGTAGAAAAATAGTTTGCTCATGTGCGCCTGGTATTTTAAGCTTTTCTCTCACTTTCGGAGGTGGTTGGAGCGAGGTGCTTTCGATGGTGACGATTTCGTGTGCTTTTTTTAGTGTCATCCATCGTTTGTCTGCGAGCGGAAAGGGAAAGTGACCACTCTTCTGGTTTTACTAACAAATGTTAAAAATGTTTGGCCATTGAGCGATTTTGCATTGTTCGATCTAGCTGGACTCCGATAAACGGCTCACAACCAACATCACGCCGATCTAGGAGCTTTGATTGAGCAAAACAAGAAAATAGTGGCCAAAGAAAGCTGGGAATATTTTCGCTTTCAGAGAAAGAGAGAGATAATTTGGACGCCATGCGGAGAAACAGCCAGCTGAGCCGTGAATCGGTGTCGGTTGCGGCCTTTTTACGTAATATTAGACTTCTGGCTGATCGCGTCTAATTGCTAATTATTAGTACAATAATTGGATTATGCGGCGCATTTTCGATTTCGTTTTGAGTTTGTTTTGACTGGGAGATTGGCGAAACCGATCAATAAATGGAGCAAAACGGTTTCGAAATTGTGGGAACATAATGATGCGGACACGGTGGAATAATTCGATTGTTTTCGTCATGGGAAAAAATTATCAATACATTATTGTTCTCAAAATGTGTCATTTGCAATAAGAACTTTTGTACCTGCAAGGAAAATGAACTCTAGATTTATTACAGTATTGTAACTTTTAAATGATATCAAGAATTAATATGAAGACACAGAGACGTGCTGTGCACCTGATCGCATAAATGTCCCATATCTGGTGTTTTTTTTAAAAGGTCCAATAAACCAAATTTCCAGTTTTTGCTTTTTGGGTGTTTTTGAAACCGCCTTGAGTCAGGGGTATTCAAAAACACCCAAAAAGCAAAAACTGAAAATTTGGTTTATTGGACCTTTTCAAAAAAAAAAAAAAAAAAAACCAGATATGCATTTTCATCGCTTTTGAGTTATTAATGCAGTTTGGTTTGGGACAAACTTCAAATGCGTTTTTCTCAGCTTGCTGTTCTGCATAAAGGAAAGTGGGGCAAGTGTAACAAGCTAAGGAAATGCTCGTTATAACCCATTAAAAACGTTAAAAAATCTGTTTTTATAATCATCTTATTCCAGGTCTTGACTAAGACTTTGATAGAACAAGTTTTTGAAAAATTCAATTTTTTAATGTAAAAAATTGATTTAATTTTTTTTTCCGTACGTTCTAGACAACTAGTGGGGCAAGACGAACAACCCATTAGGACAAGAGGAACAATGCACGAAACAACATGTTAATTTGCTAACAATTGAACTGTTATCACTTAGATATATCAGATTAGGATGTATTTGAAACGTTTCTTGCATTTTTAGATTAAATAATAATATTTTAGTAAATATTGTAGTTTTTTTTACGAAAAATAATTATTCCTTAGATGATAAATAGTAAATTTTCATGATATCATTATATTTTGCATGGACATTTTTTTTAACAATTGTTTATCAGTTTTTAAGTACTTTTATGTATTTATTTCCCAATAAAATCTGTTGTTGTCGCAATTCGTATTTTTTTCCATACTAAAAATCCATATGGTACACTTGCCCCACCTGAACAAGATTTTTTGATAGCTCTCAACAAAAATAACCAAAAGTTAAATCATACTTTATAATAGGTGCAAGTCATTGGCAGGGACACTACTGATCTAGGAAAAATACCATTTTGATAGAATGAGCCTTAAAACGAACCCAAAGCCTTATTTTGTATTTTCCAAATAATATAGGAAACGTTTACGTCGTTTTGGCGATTATGTGTTGGTAGAATCAGCTAATTGCATTGCTAGAAATTGTAAAAATTACGACCGTACGATGATTTTTTTCCTGACCTACTTTGACTGCGTGTTTAACCAACTTGTAATTAGACATTTTAATTTTGACAAGTTAATCAGATTGATAAATAAAATAATAAAACAAAACATACTTAGTGCCGTTTTTTTGTTTTTAGCTCTGATTTTGTAGAGGCTTTCATTCCATTTTGTAAAGAAAAAGTAAATATTTTTGCAACGTTTGTGTTAAACCACCCAAAACAAAAATAAAACCCACCATTGCCTCACTTGAACTCGAGACCTTCAACGTGCCCAAAAAAAATCGTCATGCTCAGCTGGCTCATCCGCACCGTGACATCGGATTAAACGCTAAGCCAAACGGTTCTGCTCACCTCGCCTGCTGCGTGATCTCTTCATCGTGGTTGCGATCCTCTGTCCAGAAGTTGGAGAGGTATCATACCATATGGCAACCGGGGCCTACTGCGACGATCTGCCGCTACCGTGCACATGATTCTGAAGCCACAGAAAACGATCGTCGGACTCTAAAGGGGGGGGGGCTTGTGTTGCAATAGGGTAAACCGCCGCAAAGACCACACCAGAGTGTTTCGTGGAAAGTGATCACGAGTTCCACCTGCGTTTTAAAGCGCAAGTCGTGAGGTGAGGTGTTTGGCTAAACCAGGGATGACTCTCTTTCCATTACAGTTCCAACCAGGCTCGACTGCTGAAGAATCTAAGCCAAGTTTGTGTCCGTTTCCATCGATGGTGTGGTGCAGTGAATTGTGAAATAATTAAAACAAACAAACCCGGCTTGTGTGACTGTGTGTAAAGTGTGCAGTTCAGCGAGGTGCATCTATTGCATCATCATCATCGGTAGCAGCAGCAGCCATGGGAACGAAGATAGAGTATGTCGACTCGAGTCACATGTACGCGACCAACTATATCAGAAACTCGAAGGCAATCGCGGTGCTTTGGGCAATCTTCAGCATTTGCTACGCGATCATCAGTGTTGTGGCGTTTGTCACGCCCGGTAAGTACCTGGGTTGAGCTTATCTGCGGGTTTTTTTTTGGGTGCGAAATTTCCAAGAACGTTACTGTGCGAAAGTTGCTGATGGGCACTGTTGATTATTTTGGTCATTTGCAAGCGCGTTTTATAAGCTGGTGGTCATTGTCAAGGAGTTTTCTTGGAACGTGTTTGTCAAACGATAACATAGCGGATGTTTTGCAAGGAGAATGATTTTCGAGATAACAACGAAAAATAGGTCCAAGCAAACGTGGACACTGCTCAGGAATTAACGGTACGAAACTCACTGCTTCTAAACTTATTTTTTCTTATGTATCGCAGTTATACGAACGTGACAAAGTGAAAACAAGTTATTGGATTCTTCGAATACCTTTTTGATGATGTAAGCGATCTCTCATAACTGCTGCAGAAGGCTTCCATTGAATATTAAAACCTGTGATTTTTTTTTGCAAAATAGACAAACTTAATTGAAGAATATTTAATATTCAATAATTCAGTCATTGGTAAATTTAGGTATTGCACTTTTTTTTCTTGAGAAAAAAAATCACTTCTTGATTGGGTATCTTCGGCATTTATTTAAACCAGGGGTGACCAAAGTATGGCCCGCGGGCCAAACGTATTTTTTGAACCTTTTTAGATTTTGTAATAATTGTATAATCGGGATCAAAGTATGGAAAACCCATACTTTGATCCCGATTATATGAAACAAATATTGTGTTAAAATTCTATCTCATAGTGACCATTTATCGTAAGACGTTTAAATGTGATTAAAAAGGGTAAATTATGTCAAAATTTTTATCGAATATTTATAAAATTTTTAAGGAAGGAATAATTTTTGAAAAATCATTAAGCAACTTTTTATCATTAAGAATGTACAAAATTTTAAAAATAAATAACACACTTCTACAAAGATTGTGTCACCCCTTCTAAAATATAGTAAAAAAAAAACAATCAATTTAAATACAACTTTATAATTCTGAAGACACGCAATATTTATGCTGGTATTTCTTTTGGATTTTCTGATTTAAAAAAAGTTTAATCACCTCCGTGTACGCACGAGTGCAAGCAGCAGTCAAGTGCTCAGTGCTCCATCGTTTTTTCGAAAATTTTCGCCGTAATTTACCGTGATTAGCCGCGAGTTTGCTCCAACAGCATGCCAAGGGCCGGCCGTGGCCGTGGCAGTTCGAGTGCGGCCTCGAAAAACCCGCGAAGTTCGTCTACCGGCCGTGTGCAAAAAGGTAAACAAACCAACGCCGCGTCGACCGCCATCGCGCCGGGGAGTGTGAGCGCCAAAGGATTCGACCCCAAGTTACTACACGCTAATTACCGCGTCCAGGATCGCAGCCCTATTAGGCTCCGTTCAGCTACTTCCGGCAATCCGTCGACCGATGGCGCTTCAACATCCGCCAACATTCCCACCAGTAACAAGTTCGCGAGGCTGAGTGACGAGGAAAGCAGCTACAACAACACCGACGGTAGCACTACCGACGACGACGACGACGATGGTCGTGCACGGAAAAAAGTGCCGACGCCAAAAAAAGTAATTACTCCAAAGGAACGACGACCACCACCAATTTTTGTTTTGGACACGTTGGCGGACGATGTTGACGAGCAGCTGGAAGGCCTCGTGTACTGCCTCAAAATAGGTAAAGCGTCAGTGCAAGTGTTCACTTTTGACCAAAAGAACTTCGACCTGGTTGTGGAAAAATTTAAGCGTAAAAACTTCAAATTCTACACATTTGACCCCGCGCAGAAGACCGCTGTAAAGATTGTCTTGCAGGGGTACCAAGACCGCCCGACCTCCGTCCTCAAGGAGCACCTCTCGGGTGCCGGAATAACGCCGCGAGACATAAAAGTCCTCTCGCGGAAGACAACAGTCACAGGTACACATACACTGTACCTGTTGTACTTCGACCGCGGCACCGTCAAGATTCAAGACCTGCGGCGGACTAAGGCGTTGGACGGTTTTTGGGTAAACTGGCGGTTTTACTCCAAAAATCCGACGGACGCAGCGCAATGTCACCGTTGCCAGAAATTCGGCCACGGCTCGCGGAACTGCAACCTCCAGCCCCGCTGCGTGAAGTGCGGTGAGTCACACCTCTCGGAGGTGTGCGCACTGCCACGAAAGGCGGACTTGGGGGAAAACGCAGAACAAACCAAGCCGCGCGTAAAGTGCGCGAACTGCGGCGGTAACCATACCGGTAATTACCGCGGATGCGTCGCGCGCAAGTCCTACCTCGAGGAGCAGGAAAAGAGGAAGAAGAAAGCAGCAGCGTCCCACCCTCCTCAACGAAGTACGAGTGCAGCCGTTCCTGCAGCTGGCCAGCGTACGGTTCCAGCGGACAACCCAGCGATCCCTCCTGGCTGGGGGCGATCGTTTGCCAGCGTGGTCGCGGCCGGTAGCGGCAATGCGGCCCAGCAAGAAGTCACCGGGGAAGATCTCTTTACCCTGCCGGAGTTCTTTGCTCTCGCGGGGGAGATGATGACGCGGTTTCGGAGCTGCCGTAACAAGGCGGAGCAATTTCTAGCCCTCGGGGAATTAATGATTAAGCACATCTATAAAGGATAAAAAACTGTGATCTAGTTTTAAGCTTTCTCTATTTCTATCCCCTTTTCCTAGCAAGTTTAGTAAGTTTTTTTTTTAATTTTTCTTACTCTTGGTAACACCTTTATTTACAAGCAATAACTGTTCCAAAATGGATTATGATGTAACACACAGCTGAAAGGAACTCCAAAACTCTGTTTTGTACCTCAAAAGAACTTATTGTATCTTGATTATTCACCAAGAAAACCGAATTTGAATTTGAAAAAAGTTTAATCAAATGATTTGAGGCTTCTTTGTACAAATCTTTTTTTTTTGTATTCCAATATTTTGTTTTTTTTTTTTTTAATTTTATATTTAAGAGAGCTTCAAATTTGGCCCGCGATTCAAAAACTTTGAGCACCCTTGATTTAAACTATGATGAACTTTCATCATGTGAACTACTTGAAAAATAAAGCTTATTAGATTCTTAAAAAAAAATCAATTCTTCTTTAAGAAATTGCACAAGATTTTTATTATTGATAAGTCAGATTTGTTCAAATGAAGTTTTTTTTGGAAAATTTTGAGTTGATTCGTAAGTAAAGAACACATAAGCAATTTTCCATGAATTTCGGAAATGGATATTATTTGTATTTTTGTATTTGGTTCAAACTTTATGGGGTTTTTTTCTATGACCAAAGAAGCCAATATGTGTCATTCATAAATCCATACAAGTCTCCATACAATTTTGCAGCAGTTCATACAATCTGTATATTTGAAGGAATTTTCAGTTCAATTTGGTGTTTTGGGTAAAGTGGCATGGATAAGGACTGATCGAAAAAATAGGTACAACGAAAAAAAGTCTATTGGTTTTTTTTTTGAAATTTACAAATAAGGCCGTAGCAAATATTGTCAAAGTGTATTTTTGTTTGTGTTTTTTTTTGGAAAAAAATAAGTCGTTCTCAAACATAATTTTGGACTTCATATGTCAATGTAAAATTGGATTTGCAGCACCTTATTTGTTTTTCAAAAAGCATAATTTTCAGGTTATAGCCATTTTAAGTTGTAATTTATGGTAATAATTTGTTTTTTTTAAATGATTTTTGAAAATAGTGTCCGTCTTTGTTTTTTCCTGATTAAAATACCTGAGAAAATTTTCTGTAACTTTTGTTTTAGGACTTTCATAATCCGACAATCAGTTGCTGAGATACAGCTTTGCATAGAAAAAATAGATAATGAATATTAGATAATCTAAGCTGTTTTTCTTTCAAAGGCTAATCATAAGTTTCATTTAGAAAAGGACTGATGCAAATTTACAAAATATTTGTTGTTGTAAAAAAATAGAGGTCACTTTATTTTAATCAAGAACAGTATCTTTTCCGAAAAGCTTCTTGAAGTCAAATTTATTTTTACAACGAGTTAAATATTTGGTATAACATTATTTTCTTAATTAAAAAATGGCTTAAAAAATTAAAGCATTGCTCTAGAGTTGTTAACAATTTTGATTTACGGCTCAAGATTTGGTGTCTATTTTTTCATATAAGAGCAATTCCAGCTCAAATCAGGAATTTTTCTGGTACTTTTGTACCCGACCCTCTCCGATTTCCATGAAACTTTGTAGACATGTTATCCTAGGCCTATATAAGCCATTTTTGTGTATATGGAGCCAATAGTACTCGAAAATAACATTTGAGAAGGGCGTAAGTTATTTAAATATTTTTGTATTTTGCAATTTAAAAATAACTGTATCTCGAAGCCGTTGCATCGTATCAAAAAGTGGTCAAAGACAAACTTGTAGGAAATTGGACGGGCTTTCTGAAAAAAATACACTGAAACAAAAATACACGCCACATCTATGTGATTTTTTGATTTTTAAGTCTAAAACTTAAATTTAAAGGTGATGTCACGATTTTTTTTTCGTTCAAATTTTTTTAGGAAATAGCCTAAAATGTTACCAAAAGACTGACGAAAAATGCAGGATGGTATGTCTCTCCTAAAAAAAATACAAAAATCATTTACTAAAACAGTTTATTTGAAAAGTGGTCTAAACGTCAAAATTTTTAAAAACCGGTAATGGCAATCGATTCTCCAGACAATTTTACATAAAAGTCTCCATATTGACCATGGTCCTATGTCCAATCCTTGGGAAGATACAGCGATTTTAATAATAAAAATGTTGAAAAAACGGGTTTTTGTGGTTTTTGGTCATTTCTATATGACAGACTTGGTTTTTCAGTATCGTAAATATTTTTACCGGAAAACTCGTCCAATTTCCCATAAGTTTGTCTTTGACAGCATTTCAATTGGATGTAAGGGCTTACAGATATAAGCTTATATACTATCCAGGTTTCTACCACACTGAAAAAAAATTTCTGTTTTCAGTTATTAGCAATGTAATCAAACTTATATCTGCAAGCCCATACATCCAATTGCAAAGCTGTCAAAGGCAAACTTATGAGAAATTGGACGAGCTTTCCGGTAAAAATATTTACGAGACGGAAAAATCAAGTCTGTCATATAGAAATTGCAAAAAACCACAAAAAATCCCGTTTTTTCAACATTTTTATTATTAAAATCGCTGTATCTTTCCAAGGATTGGACATAGGACCGTGGTCAATATGGAGACTTTTATGTAAAATTGTCTGGAGAATCGATTGCTATTACCGGTTTTAAAAATTTTGAAGTTTAGACCACTTTTCAAATAAACTGTTTTAGTAAATGATTTTTGTATTTTTTTAGGAGTGACATACCATCCTGCATTTTTCGTCAGTCTTTTGGTAACATTTTAGGCTATTTCCTAAAAAATTTTGAACGAAAAAAATCGTGACATCACCTTTAAAATTAAGTTTTAGACTTAAAATTCAAAAAATCACATAGATGTGGCGTGTATTTTTGTTTCAGTGTATTTTTTTCAGAAAGCCCGTCCAATTTCCTACAAGTTTGTCTTTGACCACTTTTTGATACGATGCAACGGCTTCGAGATAAAGTAATTTTTAAATTGCAAAATACAAAAATATTTAAATAACTTACGCCCTTCTCAAATGTTATTTTCGAGTACTATTGGCTCCATATACACAAAAATGGCTTATATAGGCCCAGGATAACATGTCTACAAAGTTTCATTGAAATCGGAGAGGGTCGGGTACAAAAGTACCAGAAAAATTCCGGATTTGAGGTGGAACTGCTCATAAGGCAAAGCCCAGTTTCAATGGAACTTTTTTTCCTTCAGTTGAATGACACTAAATAGATTATTAGTTTATTGCAATTAGACTGAAATTAGACTATTCATTTGGTGAGTGATTTCATAAATGACCTGAGCAACAATTTGATTCAAATACTAGAAACTACCTACTTCGCGCCACTTTGACTGACGAGGAGTTGACGAGATTGCCAATAATCAACCCAGTCAGCACACACCTCGAGAGGCTATTTTCCTCTTTTCCTCCGCCAGTCATGCAGCAAAATAGCAAATAATAACACCAAAACAAGCAACAACCCTTACATTCGTCGGTGGTTACGGTTCAATAAAGAGACAAGCAATAAGAAACTGCTAAAGCCAATTTATTGTTGCATAAAAAAAAATCAAAACAAAACTTACATCTCGCCAGTGAGCCAGCTAGCGACACGACACGGGGAGAAGCAAATTATCCTCGGAACGAAAAGCGACCCAGTTGGGGTCGAAATGCTTTTCCATTGCATTTGGGGCCAATTGTGTTGTGCAATGCCACAACAGACCCCCCCCCCTCCTCTGCTCAAAGTGACCCTCCTGGGAGATGAACCCATCACGGCACAAAACAAGACAATTTCCTCGAACGCGTGCGCGTGCGAAATGAGGGGCGATAATTTGCTGCCTCAGTCTCTCAGACCCCGGGTGCGCGAAGAATTACGACCTCCAAGCCAAGAGTGCTGACTCTCGTGAGTCGATCTGCGCGCTAATGAACCGAAAATGATCATCCCAAAACGTTCGAAGGCTTCGTACACACTCGCGCTCATTGTTATCTTTGCTTCTTGCTTCCCCTTTGTGCTCGCGAGGCCAAAAATTGAATTAATTATATGATTAGAGCAATCAAAAATAGTGTAATTTTTGTGTTTTTCTTTGCTCCTCCTCCTCCCGCGCACCATTCCAGTGCAGCGTGTTCGACGAATGACGAAAAGCCTTCGGAATCGATCGCTCTCACTTTCGTTCATTCATTCACTCGTTCACTCATTGACGCGTTCGCACGTACATAACTGAACCAAGAAGAGAGCAGTGGCATTGATCTGGTCGTGCGGATTTTGTTCGCTTTTTTGTCTTTTGTTAAGGCTATCGCCCGGCCGGACTTAGTGGAGCATATTGATTAGTGTTGCCGGGTTGAATTGCGGGGTGGTGCGCCTCTACAAAGTGGTCGTCAAAAAGTTGCATAACTTTGCGGCCAGAGCCATTGTGGGAAGTTTCTTCAGACTTTTAAGCGAACTGTTGCACAGATTAATTAAATAAATCAGATTGTTGAAACATAGTCCTAATTGGATTGTTTCTTTCATGAAAACTTTTTTTTGTTATGATGTGTTAATCAAATAAAATATTTTCCAATTTGTGGTTCAGTGGCAATATCTTTCATGATTCGATTTGCACATTGCCAATACCACAATAAAATAGTGTTGACGAACAGTATTATGTTCTGAAACAGCTAAAATTTGTGTGTTAACAAACGTGATATTTTTTTCATGTTTTTTTTCTTAGCTTCTCTCCTTGTTGTTTTAATAAATTGAGAATGAATTCTGTTACAACAACTCTTAAGGCTCTGAAAGGTATCATTCCCGGTCGGCAATTTGGTGGCCAGGTTCTATCCCATTCCTAGAAAAGTTTATTTATTACGTAATGTTCTATTTATTTTAATAAATAATCAGTTTGAATGTGTTTAGTGATTTCGTCTTTTTTGTGATGATTGCTGACAAAAGTGATTTTTCTCCTTCTTTAAAGGGGAGGAAACAAATTTTACTTGTGATAACTACTGTCAAAACATCATTTTTCCCTTCATAAAAAGAAGGGAAAACTAAATTTTAAATGGCATCATGCCAGTTGGGAAACACAACATTGTTATTTTTTCTGTGTTTTTAATATTTCTGGGGAATGGGTCATTCTGAAGAATTTAACTTAGGGACTAGATTATGAGGATTGCTATGCTCGAGAGAGGATATGGAAATTGAAATTATTTTGAAAAAGCCTTGAATAAAAATAATATTTAAAAATCTTTAGATTTCATTTTTGGGGTGTAACTGCTAAGTATACTTCAAGGTAATTTTTGGGGTCCAAATTTTTTTGGCTTCTCTCAATTATAATTATTGGAATTTAAAATTTACACTTTCTGAATAACAAGATTAGAAAAGATTTGTTTTTTTTTTCGAACTTGAACATCAAACATTGAACATCCAATGTTCTAAACAATTTAGAACTTTGCAAATAATTTTCTGATCAGTTTATACAATTTTGCATCGGTATTTATAAGTTTAAAATTTCCCGGGAGTCTCGACTGAATTTCCCGGGAATCGAGAGGTCCAAAAATTGTCGCTTTCCCAGAAATTCCCGCTTGTCACTCTCTATTCTGAATGCATAAATTAAAAATGCTTTTCTACAAGTTGTTCGTAGAAGCATTTACATATTGTGATCATTTTTTAATTGAATTTACTATTTCTGGGTTCTGTATCCAGTTCCATCATTGACAGTCAATAATCTAAAAGTGAATGACCTTAAGCGTTGAAACTTTGAAACCAATTTTAACAGTTTTTAGAATAACACATATTTCGTTTTGAAAAGGTCCAATAAACCAAATTTTTATATTTTGCTTTCTGGGTGTTCAAAAAACAACCAAATCAATACTTTCAGTATGTTTCATTGGACCTTTAAAAAAAAGCTCCAGACTTGCATTTTTTTTTGCATTTGGTCCTACAATGGGTTTCAAAAAGTCAATCTTGAGCCACTCTAATAATCACCGTCTTTGTTTGTTTACTGATTGTCAGCAGGGGCACTAACTTCGTATTGCTCCGCCTTCTTTCCACGAACCCCTCACTGATAAGGTTTCGTTCACTCTCTTTACGTAAATTGCTAGGAGTGATTATGAGAGAGATAACAGAAACCGTCTACGCATTACATTCTGTTTATCTGCGCAGAAAATATTAGATCTTATTTTAAAAAATAGATAGATTTTTTCAACAGTGAATTTTTGGAACATAATATTGCTACAGATTTGGAAAAATTTAAAGATCAACTCTCGGTTGAGTTGTCAAAAGGCCGTAAGAGCCACCGTGATCTCCGACACTGATTTTCGTTTTTCTCCGAATTTAAACAAAATTTAATTTATTTTTAGTTTAGGGTGCTTGAAGGATCTCAAACATTTTCGAAATTGATTACGCTTAAGTAGGTCGAAAACCGATGCAAAAAAAGCTTTGTTTATCAATGGCTCTTACGTCTTTTTGAAAACTAACCCGAGAATTCTTAATTTGGTAGACAAATATATTTTCTAGTTTTCTTTGATAATCTCTCTAAAACTTATAAAGAAAATAAGAAAAATTAGTCCAGAATCGATTATCTGAAGTTCGATTATTATAATATTGTTTTCTTATGTCTTGAATTACTTACTATTCTAATGTTAAATTCGGGTTCAGCAGCTTCATATTAGTCAGATTTGACCGGAGATTACCAAATCAATACTTTCAGTATTACACTACCGCCATATTGGTCACCATCTTGGATTACTTACTTCCAGATCGATTTAAGGCATTTTTGGAGTCATACCTGGGCTCAACGACCCAAAATAGGATATTTATTTTGTGATTCGATTATCCAAAGACCGAAGTGAATTTTTGGCGATGACTTTGGATATCTGAGCCTAGACTGCCCAGCTAATAAGCTGTTATTTTGCTGAGATTGGAATATTTTTGACATTTTGTTATTTTAGGCATAGAATTCATGTTGGAACTTGATGTAAAATGCCACAGTTTAGGAGAAATTATTATTGTTGTGTCAAAAAAATCAAAAAATCAAATTAATCGCTCTACAGCATTGCCTTGGCGTTCTCGATTACGAGATTCCTACTCGAAACTAAGTGTCCGAAGCAGTGTTGCAAATGAGTGATAAAAAAGCTATCAATAGATTATCTCTGCTCCAAAAATATCTGAGAGTATAGTGGCCGTCACTATAGCTTGTGAGATCTCTTCTTATGCCTCGTGATTCCCAGCGATGTCATTCTCTCTCTATCACTCTTTCCCTTTTCCTCGACTATGCCCTCTCAACGCATAGTCTCTCAATCTCTCCGAAAACTGCAATGAGAGAACGCGAGAAGGCGATTAGGAGCCGACCACGCATGACGTCCCGTTAAACTGCGTTTGCGAAATTGGTTTTGTGGCGGCTTTTGTGGTTAAACGCTGTTGTGGTAGGATGAACGTGGAAGCGGGAATGAGAGAGAAAAGAGCAGTTCTCTAGGATTTCGGTCATTCGATTTTTTTTGTATTTTTTAATCCGACTGAAACTTTTTTGGTGCCTTCGGTATGCCCAAAGAAGCCATTTTGCATCATTAGTTTGTCCATATAATTTTCCATACAAATTCGGCAGCTGTCCATACAAAAATGATGTATGAAAATTCAAAAATCTGTATCTTTTGAAGGAATTTTTTGATCGATTTGGTGTCTTCGGCAAAGTTGTAGGTATGGATACGGACTACACTGGAAAAAAATAATACACGGTAAAAAAAATTTGGTGATTTTTTTATTTAACTTTTTATCACTAAAACTTGATTTACAAAAAAACACTATTTTTAATTTTTTTTATTTTTTGATATGTTTTAGAAGGCATAAAATGCCAACTTTTCAGAAATTTCCAGGTTGTGCAAAAAATCACTGACCGAGTTATGAATTTTTTAATCAATACTGATTTTTTTCAAAAAATCGAAATTTTGGTCGTAAAAATTTTTCAACTTCATTTTTCGATGTAAAATCAAATTTGCAATCAAAAAGTACTTTACTGAAATTTTGATAAAGTGCACCGTTTTCAAGTTATAGCCATATTTAAGTGACTTTTTTGAAAATAGTCGCAGTTTTTCATTTTTTTAAATTAGTGCACATGTTTGCCCAGTTTTGAAAAAAAATATTTTTGAAAAGCTGAGAAAATTCTCTATATTTTGCTTATTTGGACTTTGTTGATACGACCTTTAGTTGCTGAGATATTGCAATGCAAAGGTTTAAAAACAGGAAAATTGATGTTTTCTAAGTTTCACCCAAACAACCCACCATTTTCTATCGTCAATATCTCAGCAACTAATGGTCCGATTTTCAATGTTAATATATGAAACATTTGTGAAATTTTCCGATCTCTTCGAAAAAAATATTTTTGGAATTTTCAAATCAAGACTAACATTTCACAAAGGCCAAACATTCAATATTACGCCCTTTTAAAATGTTTGTCTTGATTTGAAAATTCCAAAAATATTTTTTTCGAAAAGATCGGAAAATTTCACAATTGTTTCATATATTAACATTGAAAATCGGACCATTAGTTGCTGAGATATTGACGATAGAAAATGGTGGGTTGTTTGGGTGAAACTTAGAAAACATCAATTTTCCTGTTTTTAAACCTTTGCATTGCAATATCTCAGCAACTAAAGGTCGTATCAACATAGTCCGAATAAGCAAAATATAGAGAATTTTCTCAGCTTTTCAAAAATATTTTTTTCAAAACTGGGCAAACATGTGCACTAATTTAAAAAAATGAAAAACTGCGACTATTTTCAAAAAAGTCACTTAAATATGGGTCATTCCATCTGAAGCGGAACAGCATTTGAAAATTACCCTCTCCGATCCTGCTCAAATTTGGCAGGGCTGTTGATACTATCAAAACATGCAAGAATCCCGAATTTCATCCAAATCGGACCACCCCCTCCATTTTTGTACCTCCCCAAAAAATCGACTTTTTGGCGATTTTTGACCAAACCTCCTAGATTCAAATGACGATAACTCAGGAACCACAAATCTTAGAAGGTCGGTCTTAGACTCAATTTTGAAGGAAATTGGACGTAGAATCCATTTCCGTGGTCAAAATGTCGATTAATTTATTTATTCTACCTGTATTGCGCAATTGAAAAGTTTAAACGGCCGTATCTCAAAACACCCCAACTTATTTTTTTTATTTGACCTCACCATCGTGTTCCCCGGCCAATTTTACATAAGAATCACTTATCGACAGAAATGAATATGTTTCGTTCCAGAGATATCGAATTTTAAAGTTTTGTGTTTTCGAGATTACCTACATCAGCTTCATTCGCCGCATCTGCTAGAAGCACACAGGCGGGCCGATCAATAACTGCTACCTGGTCATTTCTTGAAATAATATTTCATCATAAATAATCTTTACCAAATTGGGCAAAAATTAACTGTATAACACTGTAGGAAACTGAAGTTTAATCGCGAATAATCGCGAAATATCTACTCAAAAAAATTAATGAAATGAATTTCTGTGCTAACCCACAGGACAGAGCAATAACGACACACAGTAAAGGGCAGAATTGGATTCCGGCGAAGCGAGCAGGAAAATGCAATTAATCTTGTTAGTAACACTGAACAATAAGCGCACGATACATTATTGAGTAAAAATATGAATTAAAATGAATAAAATTTGTTGATACGTTGTACTTTAGTGAAGGACGATCACAAGGAGTAGGAAAAGGATTTTTGGAAAGTATAAAATTGAAAAATGTAAGCAAATCACAAAGTTTGATCTGCTTCAAAGCGGCTAATTCCCCAAATTTAGTTGCGATGATTTCGACACCGTCCGAACAACAGTGTTTTTTTTTCTTCTATCACGGCTGCTGTCCTCAAGTATGAAGATTATTTTTAAATTAAATGTACCTTGACCAAAATCATCTTTCAATCAAATGGAGCTGGCTAACAATATAAAAATTGATTTAATATGAACAATCTTTTAAACCATAAATCAGATTTGCCAAATTATGGTAAAGTGTCAATAGTAGACTATAATAATGATAATAATAATACTAAAATAGGTTTTGGGGTTTTTGCTGAATGGCACTATTTTGCTACCGCCCATGATAAAGGCCCTAGTCATGGCCTCGGAGGTACTCTAAAACGGTTAGCAACATGTAAAAAACGGTGCATTCAAAATAACCCAATAAATATTCCTTTCACAAAAATAGATTGATCAAGGTAGGTATCAGCCATTTGAATAAATATTTGCGTAAATTTTTTAAAATTTAAATTAAATTATTCATCTCCCAGAACACCAGGTAGCAGTTATTGATCGGCCCGCCTGTGTGCTTCTAGCAGATGCGGCGAATGAAGTTGATGTAGGTTATCTCGAAAACACAAAACTTTAAAATTCGATATCTCTGGAACGAAACATATTCATTTCTGTCGATAAGTGATTCTTATGTAAAATTGGCCGGGGAACACGATGGTGAGGTCAAATAAAAAAAATAAGTTGGGGTGTTTTGAGATACGGCCGTTTAAAGTTTTCAATTGCGCTATACAGGTAAAATAAATAAATTAATCGACATTTTGATCACGGAAATGGATTCTACGTCTAATTTCCTTCAAAATTTAGTCTAAGACCGACCTTCTAAGATTTGTGGTTCCTGAGTTATCGTCATTTGAATCTAGGAGGTTTGGTCAAAAATCGCCAAAAAGTCGATTTTTTGGGGAGGTACAAAAATGGAGGGGGTGGTCCGATTTGGATGAAATTCGGGATTCTTGCATGTTTTGATAGTATCAACAGCCCTGCCAAATTTGAGCAGGATCGGAGAGGGTAATTTTCAAATTTGCACTTTTTCGTGCACAGTTGAGATGGAATGACCCATATGGCTATAACTTGAAAACGGTGCACTTTATCAAAATTTTAGTAAAGTACTTTTTGATTGCAAATTTGATTTTACATCGAAAAATGAAGTTGAAAAATTTTTACGACCAAAATTTCGATTTTTTGAAAAAATCAGTATTGATTAAAAAATTCATAACTCGGTCAGTGATTTTTTGCACAACCTGGAAATTTCTGAAAAGTTGGCATTTTATGTCTTCTAAAACATATCAAAAAATAAAAAAAATTAAAAATAGTGTTTTTTTGTAAATCAAGTTTTAGTGATAAAAAGTTAAATAAAAAAATCACCAAATTTTTTTTTACCGTGTATTATTTTTTCCAGTGTAGTCCGTATCCATACCTACAACTTTGCCGAAGACACCAAATCGATCAAAAAATTCCTTCAAAAGATACAGATTTTTGAATTTTCATACATCATTTTTGTATGGACAGCTGCCGAATTTGTATGGAAAATTATATGGACAAACTAATGATGCAAAATGGCTTCTTTGGGCATACCGAAGGCACCAAAAAAGTTTCAGCCGGATTAACACCTAAACTACCATGCAAGCGAAAAAAGGCGAAGTCCAACTTCAAACAGCTGTATCTCGGCTCCCTGTGGACGGATTTTCAAAATTCAAGAAGCAAAAGATGCGGACAGATCTCTAGATTATTTTGCTTTTTGAAAAGTCAAAAACAGAGGCACTTACCCTAAGTTATTCCCAAAACCAACCAGGTAACTTTTTTTTAGCCCTCTATTTTCTAGTTGTTTTGCATTTTGGATCGAATGTTGAATGACAATTTGTTTAAAATTTTATCATAATGCAAGTTACAGTACAATTATAATATCCAATACCATATTGGACCGATCTGGACTCATTGGGACCGGTTCCAGGTTCTCCGGTGAAACCCGGAATATCCTCAATTCCAGAGTATTTTCAAGAATAGAGTGGCAATATGGGTATCAAAATTCAGCATTTTCAAAATCAAGCTCACTGATGACGCTGAAAACCATTTTGGACTTATCTGGCCACTTTGGGACCGGTTCCAGGCTCTCCGGTGGAATCCGGAATATCCCCAATTCTACAGTATTTTCATGAATTTTATTAGAGTGGCAATATGGGTATCAAAATTCAGCATTTTCAAAATCAAGCTCATTGATGACGCTGAAAACCATTTTGGACATATCTGGCCACTTTGGGACCGGTTCCAGGTTCTCCGGTGGAACCCGGAATATCCCAACTACGGAGTATTTTCAAGAAATTTATTAGAGTGGCAATATGGGTATCAAAATTCAGCATTTTCAAAATAAAACTCATTGATGACGCTAAAACCATTTTTGGATACTTCTGGCCATTTTGGGACCGATTCCAGGTTCTCCGGTGGAATCCGGAATATCCCCAATTCTACAGTATTTTCAAGAATTTTATTTGAGTGGCAATATGGGTATCAAAATTCAGCATTTTCAAAATCAAGCTCATTGATGACGCAAAAAACTATTTTGACATATCTGGCCACTTTGGGACCGGTTCCAGGTTCTCCGGTGGAACCCGGAATATCCCAACTACGGAGTATTTTCAAGAAATTTATTAGAGTGGCAATATGGGTATCAAAATTCAGCATTTTCAAAATCAAGCTCACTGATGACGTTGAAAACCATTTTGGACATATCTGGCCACTTTGGGACCGGTTCCAGATTCTCCGGTGGAACCTGGAATATCTCCAATTCCAGAGTATTTTCAAGAATTTTATTAGAGTGGCAATATGGGTATCAAAATTCAGCATTTTCAAAATAAAACTCATTGATGACGCTAATACCCATTTTGGACATATCTGGCCATTTCGGGACCGGTTCCAGGTTTTCCGGTGGAACCCGGAATATCCCCAATTACAGAGCAATTTCAAGAATTTTATTGGAGTGGCAATACGCATAACAAAATTTAGCATTTTCAAAATCATTCCAAAAAAATAATTTGAGTGTCAACAAAAAACTTTATTTTGAAAATGCTGAATTTTGATACCCATATTGCCATCTAGGAAAAGCTCCGTAATTGGGGTTGTTCCGGGTTCCACTGGAGAACCTGGAACCGGTCCCAAAGTGGCCAGATATGTCCAAAATAGTTTTTAGTTTTTATTTTAATCAATGAGCTTGATTTGGAAATGCTGAATTTTGATACCAATATTGCTAATCCAATAAAATTCTTGAAAATACTCTGGCATTGGGGTTATTCCGGGTTCTACTGGAGAACCTGGAACCGGTCCCAAAGTGGCCAGATATGTCCAAAATGGTCTTTAGCGTCATCAATAAATGCTGAATTTGGATACCCATAATGCTCCCCCAATAAATTTCTTGAAAATACTTCGTAGTTGGGATATTCCGGGTTTCACCGGAGAACCTGGAACCGGTCCCAAAATGACCAGATATGTCCAAAATGGTTCTCAGCGTCATCAATGAGCTTGATTTTGAAAATGCTGAATTTTGATACCCATATTGCCACTCTAATAAAATTCTTGAAAATACTCTGGAATTGGGGATTATCCTGGGTTTCACCGGAGAACCTGGAACTGGTCCTAAAGTGGCCAGATATGTCCAAAATGGTTTTCAGCGTCATCAATGAGCTTGATTTTGAAAATGCTGAATTTTGATACCCATATTGCCACTCTAATAAAATTCTTGAAAATACTCTGGAATTGGGGATATTCCGGGTTTCACCGGAGAACCTGGAACCGGTCCTAAAGTGGCCAGATATGTCCATAATGGTTTTCAACGTCATCAATGAGCTTGATTTTGAAAATGCTGAATTTTGATACCCATATTGCCACTCTAATAAAATTCTTGAAAATACTCTGGAATTGGGGATATTCCGGGTTTCACCGGAGAACCTGGAACCGGTCCTAAAGTGGCCAGATATGTCCATAATGGTTTTCAACGTCATCAATGAGCTTGATTTTGAAAATGCTGAATTTTGATACCCATATTGCCACTCTAATACAATTCTTGAAAATACTCTGGAATTGGGGATATTCCGGGTTTCACCGGAGAACCTGGAACCGGTCCCAAAGTGGCCAGATATGTCCAAAATGGTTTTCAGCGTCATCAGTGAGCTTGATTTTGGAAATGCTGAATTTTGATACCCATATTGCCACTCTAATAAAATTCTTGAAAATACTCTGGATTTGGGGATATTCCGGGTTTCACCGGAGAACCTGGAACCGGTCCTAAAGTGGCCAGATATGTCCAAAATGGTTTTCAGCGTCATCAATGAGCTTGTTTTGAAAATGCTGAATTTTGATACCCATATTGCCACTCTAATAAAATTCTTGAAAATACTCTGGAATTGGGGATATTCCGGGTTTCACCGGAGAACCTGGAACCGGTCCTAAAGTGGCCAGATATGTCCAAAATGGTTTTCAACGTCATCAATGAGCTTGATTTTGAAAATGCTGAATTTTGATACCCATATTGCCACTCTAATAAAATTCTTGAAAATACTCTGGAATTGGGGATATTCCGGGTTTCACCGGAGAACCTGGAACCGGTCCCAAAGTGGCCAGATATGTCCAAAATGGTTTTCAGCGTCATCAGTGAGCTTGATTTTGGAAATGCTGAATTTTGATACCCATATTGCCACACTAATAAAATTCTTGAAAATACTCTGGAATTGGGGATATTCCGGGTTTCACCGGAGAACCTGGAACCGGTCCTAAAGTGGCCAGATATGTCCAAAATGGTTTTCAGCGTCATCAATGAGCTTGATTTTGGAAATGCTGAATTTTGATACCCATATTGCCACTCTAATACAATTCTTGAAAATACTCTGGATTTGGGGATATTCCGGGTTTCACCGGAGAACCTGGAACCGGTCCTAAAGTGGCCAGATATGTCCAAAATGGTTTTCAGCGTCATCAGTGAGCTTGATTTTGGAAATGCTGAATTTTGATACCCATATTGCCACTCTAATAAAATTCTTGAAAATACTCTGGAATTGGGGATATTCCGGGTTTCACCGGAGAACCTGGAACCGGTCCTAAAGTGGCCAGATATGTCCAAAATGGTTTTCAGCGTCATCAATGAGCTTGATTTTGAAAATGCTGAATTTTGATACTCATATTGCCACTCTAATCAAATTCTTGAAAATACTCTGGAATTGGGGATATTCCGGGTTTCACCGGAGAACCTGGAACCGGTCCCAAAAAGGCCAGATATGTCCAAAATGGTTTTCAGCGTCATCAATGAGCTTGATTAGTGAAAATGCTGAATTTTGATACCCATATTGCCACTCTAATAAAATTCTTGAAAATACTCTGGAATTGGAGATATTCCGGGTTTCACCGGAGAACCTGGAATCGGTCCCAAAGTGGCCAGATATGTCCAAAATGGTTTTCAGCGTCATCAGTGAGCTTGATTTTGAAAATGCTTAATTTTGATACCCATATTGCCACTCTAATAAAATTCTTGAAAATACTCTGGAATTGGGGATATTCCGGGTTTCACCGGAGAACCTGGAACCGGTCCCAATGTGGCCAGATCGGTCCAATATGGTTTTGGGTATTATAATTGTACTGTAACTTGCATTATGATAAAATTTTAAACAAATTGTCATTCAACATTCGATCCAAAATGCAAAACAACTAGAAAATAGAGGGCTAAAAAAAAGTTACCTGGTTGGTTTTGGGAATAATTTAGGGTAAGTGCCTCTGTTTTTGACTTTTCAAATAGCAAAATAATCTAGAGATCTGTCCGCATCTTTTGCTTCTTGAATTTTGAAAATCCGTCCACAGGGAGCCGAGATACAGCTGTTTGAAGTTGGACTTCGCCTTTTTTCGCTAGCTTGGTAGTTCGCGGGATAATATTGAGGATGGTAGTTTAAGTGTTAAAAAATACAAAAATTAAAATTGAAGAAAAAAGACCGATTTCGTAGAGAATTGCTCAAAAGGAAAATGTCAATCGCGAGTGGGTAAACACGAAAACGTGTTCGGCTATGTTCGGCGCTAGGGCAGCGAATGACCAAGAAGGTTAAAGCTGCCAGAAATAAATGAATTAACAACAACATGTTCGGCGCTGAGAGTTTCAATGAAGAGAGAAGAGCAGTTATATTTGAGGCATGAATATTCAGGCGGGATAATTGTAGTTGCTGAGAGCTGATATTTTGATATTTTAACAACCCTGGTCCGAAGGCTTGATTGTTGAGGCAATTGCAAACCTCTTTTTACACCTTAGCTTCCATCCACCCCGGGATTCGAACTGATGACCTTTGGATTGTTAGTCCAACTGCCTACCAGCGACTCCACCGAGGCAGGACCCAGGGAGACGACTCCTACACCTGGAGTGAGCTAACGACTTAACCTTTTTAGGTTAGTCCGGGGCCAACATTTACTTCCCGTCCGACGGAAGGCGTGATCAGACAAATCTCGTCTCGAAAAATGCCACCGGGACCGTCTGGGATCGAACCCAGGCCGACTGGGTGAGAGGCAATCACGCTTACACCACGGTCCCGGCTATTGTTGTGTCTATGAACTATAATTAAGTATTCACGAATGTTTTTTAGTGAATAATGACTCGGATCCAGATTTGTTCTAAATTATTTAAATTTAATAACGCCTTTCTGAAATATAATTAGTTCGAATGTATAGTATTGTTTTGTTTATGATTTTTTGTACTTTATGTTTTATGGGTTCTATTTCATTGACATTCAAATCATGCCGCTTGTTTTGTTGGACAACGTGACTGCTTTCACTATTCAGTTGATTTGGGAAAACGGTAAAGGTTGAAGGTTTGAATCACTTTTAAAGCAGGAAACCCAGAGAAATTAAAAAAAAATCAGTGTGAATAAGTATTAGAAAAAGTCATAATAAAATTCAAATAAAGCCATTGACAATGTATCCACCAACATCCCGGATAGTATCAATCTCTAACCATATCTCAAAAGCTTTCAACACAAAATAGCACCGTTGCCTGTCCCGTTGACTAAAGTTTATTTTTTTATCTTTCATTCTTTGCTCTCTTCCTCTAGAATGGGTCGGCGACTCGGACTCGGACACCGGCGGCCGGCTCGGACTTTGGCAAATCTGCCAGAAAGATGACCTGAACGACAGCTGTACCGGCAAGCTGGAGGATCTGCTGCTGATGCATTCGATCGCGTTTCAGGTTAGTTCCGCTCTGGCATCAAATTACTTGATAATGATGATGATGACGGTGAATAGAAGTTGGAGGCGGTAGTTGCTCTACTCCAATGATTAAAGAAGTGCCGCAGCGTCGAGAAATGGGTTAAGTCTCCGTTCGGTAGCATAGTTTTCTTTTTCATTTCTTCCCCCTCTGGTAAGTTGGATAATCCGTTAGTCCATGATTCTGCGGCACATTTGGTGTGAACTTTTTTTTCCACCTCATCATTATCAATTCGCAGACTTCGCGCAAATGAGTACATTTCTTTCAATGTTGCTCTTTCTCGCCCCGCACACAGGTGGCCACGGTGTTCTGCGGTTTGGCCGTCGCAACGGCGGTCCTAGCGATCTGCTGTCTGCTGCTGATGGTGTTTATGAAATCGACCACCGTCTTTCACATCTGCGGTTGGATGCAAATGCTTTCCGGTAAGTGAAGTTGTGAATGTTGAATGTGCTCCACTTTTTACTCTTGTTGTCTTGGCATTGTGTGACGTAGTCGGTGCTTTTTCTTGTCTTGTGGGGAATGCCTCCGTAATCGGCGATTCTGGTTATGCTCTAGAGAATGCTGTAACGAGTGGGAAACTGCGCTGGGTAATGCTGGCAAATTCGCGGAAAGCCATTTTTCTCCGTTTTGTTCTTCGGGGAATGCATAAATGCAGTGTTGGAAAAAGATCCTGAATTTGCCCATTAGTCCGAACACCTCCGGAGCGATTTTAACGAGTGAAAGGAAAAGTGTTTGCGGCGTTTTTGCAACATTATCGATAATTACGTCTTGCAGCAGTGGCACCATCTGCTAGAGGCTGCTGGTTGGAGCGACTTAATGTTGAAGCCATATTTATGTAGTAAGATGGGTAGGATTTAGGGATTTATTGTGCTGCAATATGATTTCGGTGGAAAAATGTTTTACTCTAAGAATTTAAATTGCTGGAATAAAAAAATGTTTAAAAAATTTAGTTTTCACAAAAGATTTTTTTTGCTGATTTAATCTTTGTATAAATTTGGAAGCTGTCTAAAATTACAAAAAAAAACCAAAAGTCCATATCTTGAAAACGTTTCTGATTAATTACATAATCTTTTTTCGAATTTATAAAGCTCTTTAAATAAAATATCTAAAAATCAAATTTTAAATCAAAAAATATTTTTATGAATTTTGATGAAGTTCACCATTTGAAAGTTTTAGCCTTTTACAAAATAACATTTTCTTGAAAATGTTTTGCTTCAACTTGCCTAGTATTTTTTTCTTTTTAAATTTATATCTAAAAATCTGTTCAGGGGTGCCAAAAATAAAAAAATATAAAAATTTAAAAAACAAGCCGTAGTCTCATTTGAATGCAAAAAGTGTTTTATAATGCATTTTACACTAGTTCAGTTGTTTTGCACTCATTAGTTTTCAAAAAAGTAAGATTTGACGAAAACAAAAAAATAGCGAAAAAAACTTTTTTGCGATACTAAACATCGAACATTTTCAAAAATTCGAATGATTGTTAAAAATCAACTTAAACATGCTATAAATGATTTTGAACGCAGGGTCATGCATTTTAACTCAATTTCAATTGGTTGCACTTAAATTTCTATCGAAATTTTGAAGATTTTTGAAAAAAAAAATTTTGCCACCTGACTTTTCGGGCCAACTTTGAGCATATAGCATTCGTCTTGAAAAAATATTGATCGGATTTTCAACGTCAAAATTTAATAAATATTTGTTCTGAAATTAAACACAACAAAAACATGTCTGATATATTTAATGGGTACCCAAATCGGCTTCTTCACTGACCCCTGAATCTTAAAGATTCTCTGTGATTACTATTTGCTACACAGAAAAAAAAATCATGGTAATATTACATCTGGGAAGGGGTACATCTTTTATGTCAGAAAAAAAGGTGTAATTTTACCTCTGAAAATGTGTAATTTTACCACTACAAAGGTGTAATGTCACTTTTTCAGTCTAAATTGAGGTAAAATTACATCATAAAAGAGGTAATATTCAACCTTCCAAAATTACAGCTTCCAAATTTACACATTTTTTTACTGTGTATAAGAAAAATGTAATTATGATATGATGATTATGATTGTAACCAGGTCCTAGCGCCGAAAAAAATATTAGAAATAAGTTTATGAAAAAAATGATAATGAGTTAATGGTTATCCTTCACTTTTTAAATCATTTGTGTACTTTATACTTTATAAAGATAGCTTGTAGGAAGATTCCGAAAGGTTAAGAGGACGTGGGAAATTCTTCAAGGTATCCTCAAAAAAGCTTCGCATTGGGTTTGACGTTCGACCATTGATATGAAACAGTGAAGAAATAAGACTTTCTCGTCAGATTTAAAAATTGAAGAAACATCAGCTAAGCATAAACAGTATTGGATTAATTGCAACAAAGTGCTTCCCGCTGCACTACCATCATCAATCCTGATAGTCGTAAAACATTAAGTTTTCACTTTCCGCCTCTAAGATTCACTTTCACTTCAAACGTGATCATTTCCCTGCATTTTCAAACCAGTTTAGTGCGGCGATAGCCGCTAGTCCTGTGCCGCTCACAGCAAAACCAGATGAAAACTTCTTTTCACCGCTGGAAAACTCGTTCAGATTGTAGTTTACACGAACGTTGAAAAGTAGAGTAAAGGTCGTTATACCCAGCAAATTGCAAACTGGTTCACTGATAGAAGTGAGATTTAAAGCACGAATCGCCGGACTCTGTGCGGGCGCATGACTCAGTTCGACGTCCAGCTATGGGCTGAGTGACCATGTGGATATGCACTTAATCGGATTGTAACTTTGATAGAATGCGATATGAATCCGACTGGTCAGCAAAATTTTAATCAACTTGAGATCACGCAGCAGTTTCTCTCCGGATCTTAGCGGCACACGTCTGGCTGTGCCTGCGTTGGAGGCCGGATCTATACTCTGCGCCACACGAGAGTTGTTTTGAACGTATCCGTTGATAATGACCCACATCGCTTGGAGTAGCCCCTAAAGAGCGGGAAACAGCCGTCGCATATTTCCTTCCATCGATGGTAGGGGAGTGTGGCCAGTTGTGAGTATTAAGCTAAAGCTAAGTTATATGAAAAATAATATTTTAAATGATCACTTGATTATGTTTTCAAAATATCTTCAAATCTGAATCTCAAAAATGACTTAATCTCCCTTCAACAAAACTGACAACACTGGAGTGACTCGTGTGTGTGTCGCTTGAAGGTGAACCACGACATCTTTCTCCCAGCCACGGCCCGGCTGTCTGCTGTGGGTAACTTTCTTTCGACGATTTTCACCAGCTGGGACCGGCCAGCAGTAGTAGAGTAAAGGTGGATGCCATGTGCTTTCCTGTTGTGATGTCGGGGGGCCTTGCCAAAACCGGTTCTACGATGGGCTCACGCGACATGCCTTTGCGCCAATGTGTTGTTTTCCTTTCGTTTGGATGCTTCCAGCGAATTGATTGGATTTTGTGTTATTACGGATCGTGTACTTGGTAGTTTGGCAGATAAGAGAAGAGATCGGAGATAGAAGAACATTACTTCAACTCATTTTGTTGATCAGTTCGTTGGCCAGCACCTCTCACTTTGTTGCCTCTGGTGATGAAAATCGAAACAAAAATCCGTTTCAAACTCCAGTTACAAGAAAAACCACCCATTTGCTAATCTGTTTCTAATGGCCCTTCGGCCAAGGGAAATAATTGAATTAATGGGTAGCCTCAATTTCCACGGGAAAAACAAACAAACCGTGTAAACTCGAAAAACGCATTCCAATCCTAAACCACGCTTTATTACACAATTGAACGCCCTCCCAAGGCGGCCCAACATTTCAAAAGGGTAATTGAATCTAACGATAGACGCGAAAGCAAAACACCGTTTAATTATGAACCACTTTAACCTTTTTTTTCCTACGAAGAAGCTCGATCGAACCGCACAAAAAAAGATGAAGCCACTTGCAGTAACTGTTAGTGCACCCTTCTAACTTTTATGAATCGCAAGTGGCTTACAGGTAAATTCAATTTAGTTATTACGGGCCATGAAACATTATAAAAAAAGAGAGGTTGTTTGGAGGTCATTAAAATCAGCCAGCTGAAAATTGTCGCGGGTGATGCAATGGATAAATGATCGTAGATTGCGATGAGAAACTTCTCACTGCTTGGGGTATAGGACACTCTTTTGACCAACGGTTACTAAGGTTTTATCAACTTGGCTGCATGGGTTTTTTTATGGGGCGATATTTTCTGAATGGACGGTGACACTTATCGAGCTGTAAAATCTGCAACATGGAGTTACACTTTGTGTGAAGTTGCTGTGAAGTTTACCATGGCACTTTGAAAAGTTTAACTCCATGTTGCACGCACACTAGGATGTAACAAAAATGACTTTTTGGTGGGCATTCAAGGGTTTGTTCCGGTGGGCATACTAAGCCCAAATCCAAAATATGAGCTTGATTGGACGTAACAGGAGCTGGCGCTTTGCATTTGAATTTTAAATGGGATGTAACCCGTAAAAAAGATTTTTTTCGAAAATGTCACTTTTTGAGGCATTTTGGCCAGATTCTTGCGCATCTTTTGGTATATATAACATTGAAATTTGGAGCACCCTGGTGCTCGCTAATCTGACCTCCAAAGTTTGGCATTTTTTCGAAAAATCAGCCCCGGCAAAAAAGATATGCATCGCGCCTCGCGACGCCGTAGACGCCATTTGATTTTGCTGGGGTCAATTTTGTTGATGAAATGCCAAACTTTGAAGGTCTGTACCGAGCTCCAGGGTGCTGCAAATTTCAATGTTATATCAGACATGCATCGGCACTATGAGCTCTTTTTAACGGCACTCAGCTTTGTCTAGATGGCATTTTCGTTTAAAGCAATGTAATGCTTGTTGGTGGGTAAAAATCTCTTGTTTTTGGCTTGAATAATGTGTAGAAAACATTGGTTTATTGGAAAACCCGATTTTAGCTATATTTTCATGTAAATGTTCTCTTAAGCTCTCAAGAAGAACTTCTTAAAAGTGTAACCTATAGTATTTCCATCCCAAGATTAGTGCGATCGTTTGTTCCGCGGCAAGTTACGGAGGGAGCACTTGAGAAGGCTTGCGGGCAGAACGACCTACTAGCGTAGCTGTCCAGCCCCTACGGACGCTACCAACGCTGCACCGCTAGTTGCGCTAGTCACCGCTGGGAGCGCACGAGATCATCGCAAACGCCCGCCTTGGGTAGCGGCGATGACCAAGACGATGGGACGATGGGACGAAGGAGTCCAGAAGGGGGAGGTTGAGGATCGCTGGGAAAACCCCGCCATTGCAACGGTCACTTTGCCTGGTATCTTGAAGAGGACGGTCGATATCCGTGAAAATCACCGTCACGAAGTAGTGAAATTTTATAAGTGAAGTGGAAGATCCGGTAGACGCCATCCCGGAGAAAAGCCGTCCGACGATCTGGAGATCCGGACGCAAGCAGGAGGAGCCTGCGTTGATTTGTGGACATCCAGGTAAATACCGTTGCTTCCCTGATCTATCGCCGTCCAACCTCCCTCCGCCATCGCTAATTTCCGTCCCATTGTGCCCACAGAACCCCTCGGTGTTCGTACGCTTCGCGTACAGGCCGGCACAGACGCATTCGTCCGCCGTAAGCCACCCGACACCCGCGGTATTCCCCGCGCGGTACATCGTACCGCCGAGCACGATCGCTCACGTACGAGGATCGCCTGCGACACCGTTCCGGTGTGGGAACCGCCCTCGCGACGCCGCCATTTTGGTCTGCGGACCAACCGTCGCGAGATAAGACGCCAGCCTTGCCAGCCGTTACATCAACCGACGCCGGAAACCAGACAGACCGGTAGATTCATCTACCGAGGTCCCAGAGTCCGTCACCATACTCGGGAGCGTCGAGGCAGGTGGCGCAGAAGAGGGTCGAGTACGAGAACAGTATCTGACCGCCCATAGTGGTCGCTGAACGTGAGAGGAAGACGTGTCCCGCCCCGGTTGACCGAGTCCCGGAGGTCGGTGGAGGCGTGTAGCCGTTGTTCCAGGAACGCGAGCTGAGAGTGGAGTTAAAGCGGAAGCAGCAGTTCCGGAAAGGACCCGACGAAGAAGAAGGAAGAAGGACGTGTGAGGTAGGATTAGCTAGTAAGGAAGTGGGAGAACTAGGAAGTGAGGTAGCTACGCAGCTTGAGTCTGCCAATAAACCGCTGGTAACCTGAATAAAGTGGGTTTGTTTTGTCTAATAGTCTAATTAAGTGTTTCCCTACCGATTCCGGATTAACATGCCGACCCTGAGGCAAAGAGGGGGGTCTCATTAATGCTGGAGTAGCCCACCATTAGTTACACTTGGCGCCCAACTAGAAATTAGTTTAACTGTTTCGTGTTTGGGTTCACTTGAGGACTTTAGACGATTTGCCCTCTTCTCTGGGAAAACGCCCATTATTCAGGTGCAAAAGTTGTCTAATCGTCAAAATACAAACAGAAGTGACGCTAATATTTGAATTTTTGAGTTCCGAGGAGGGGTTTTGGAAGTCTACGCTAGGATGAACGACCACCAGACATTGGCAAAGTAATTGGTTGGAGATTTCGTAAAATTTTGTTTGAATTCCGGAATAGAATTCGTATCGGTGGAGTGTCGTTTCCTTCGGACTAGTTGAGTGAAAACACCAGGCAAAATAAGTTATTTATTCCCCGTACAAAAGTACGATTACAAAAGTTTCGACTTACACTAGGTTTTTTTTACAATTATTCGCTATTTGCTCATCCATTCAAGAGCGTAATTCAATTCTAGGTTTTTTTTTTTCAATTCATTGTTGATCCGTTGGTGTTCATCAATGAACAGTTTCATTCACTAGGTTATCAAATTATCTCAGTTAGCGAATCAATTTTAGGTATTTTTCTTAATTTGTAGTTGTGATTGCTCATTTCTAGTATTTTTTTAAATAAATTTTCTTTTTAATTACAAGATCTTTGATTTTCCTTGCACTCAAGATGGATATGGTTCATTTGTTGTCACTGTATCGCGGAATGAATACGGGTCATTTGACCGTTGATGAACTCGAACATGAGCTGAAGATCCGCGACATCCCATTTGATTCATCGCGCAGCGGAGCCGAACGTGCGTTGCGTAATCGCCTAAAAGAAGAGAGAGAATTGAAACATGTTGAGTATGAGTTAATGAATGGTTCAGTATTGGATGAATTGGAAACGTGTGAGTTGAAAGTGAGTGAGATTAAGTCCCACTTGGAAAACCGGAAATCCAAGCAAGCACCAGAACAGTCGTTCAAGACTAGGATTCTGCATTGCGTTTTCCGCTTGGAACGTTTGAGAACATACACCACCAAGGATGATGAACTGAATTCATTAGCAGAAACAGCTCGAGCGTGTATGAGGCTGCTGAACATTTTCTTCTCCATTTCTTCACATTTACCCGAAGTACGTGAAGCAGAGTTAGCACTCATTAACCAGAGTCTAACGGAAATAATGAAGAAGCAGGATGCGAAAAAAGGAAATGGAAAAGTTGTGGAAGAAGATAATGAATCTTGGAATAGTACTGAAGAGAATAATGGAGAGGAAATTGCTGGAATTGTTGGTGAAACTGGATCTGTTAGTGGAAATGGTAAGGGAAATGGTAGTGGAGTTGGTAGTGGTGATGGAAAAAGTGTTGGAAAACCTGGTGACGTGGAAAGAGCTGAATTTGAACAGTGGAAAGAACAAAAAGTGGAACTAATTAACGTGGTCAACAAGTTGTTGGAACACATTCAAGTTCTAGAAGCGAAACAGGTTGAGAAAGAGGTGGAGAAAGAAAAACCGGAAGTACAGACCAAGCCAGCCAACAGTACACAAGTTGGAGTAGACGCGAACAAGGACAAAAAGAACGAGGGGAAAAGCCAGCAGAATCCAGGAGATTTTCTCGCGTGGCTCAACCAAAGAAATAGTTCATTGGGAAGCTTCGGTAACTCAGAGAATGAACATAACAAACCAGAGGAAGTTCATTCCGGCAAGGATGAACCGAAAGAAAAGAAACCCGGATTTGGTAGGAGTTTACCGGTGCATAAGTGGAAGGTTCGTTATGACGGGATGGACAACGGGAGGAAACAGAACGAGTTTTTGAAGGAGGTGGAGTTCAACGCTCGTTCAGAGAACATTTCTGAGTCCGAGTTGTTCCAGTGTGCGCATCATTTGTTCACGAGGAAAGCACGTTCTTGGTTCATGGAAGTGAACGGGAATAATGAACTGGGTTCATGGAAGAAGTTGGTGGATGAATTGAAGAGCGAATTCTTGCCGATCGACATCGATTACGTCTATGAGCGGCAGGCCAACAATCGCAAGCAAATGTCCAGGGAGAAGTTCCAGGACTATTACTTGGACATGGTCCGGATCTTCCGCTGTATGACGAATCCGTGGGATGAGAAACGGAAGTTTGACGTTCTCTTCCGCAATACTCGCGAGGACTGCCAAATAGCGATGCTAGCCGCAGAAATCAAGACGATTCCATCGATGAAGGAATTCGGTAAGCGATTCGACTCTGTCAATTGGAAGCTGTATCAGAAGGGAGAAAGGTACACGCCGCGATCAGCGCACGTGGAGGAGGTGCAAACACAGCGGTCGTCGTACCAGAACACCGGAAATAGGTACCAGAACTCGAGTCGTTTCCAGGGTGGAAACCGATCGCAGGGTGGTTACCAACAGCAAGGTCAGAACCAACAAAACCGTCCGTACTACAACAAGAACAACAGCAACGGAAACTACAATCAGAAAAGCTCGTGGAAGCCAGAACAGCAGAGACAGCAGAGCAACGGAAATCAGAAGGAGAACAAACCAAGGGTTGACGAGAGGTCTCAACCGAAACCGAACACCCAGAATCGCGAGAACAACACTGCTGCAGGTTCGAGTGGAACCAGTGCCTTACAGCGGATCGTGAAGGCGTATATTCCGGTCAAACGGGATATTTGCTTCAATTGTCACGTTGCAGGTCATGGCCACGAGGAATGCCGGCAGGAGAGGAGCGTGTTCTGCGTGCGGTGCGGTTTTCCGGGTTTTTCTACGAAAGATTGCCCGTACTGCGAAGCAAAAAACATGCAAAAGACTGCTCAGTGAGGCGAGTCAGTCTCACGGGAAGCTCCAGAAGACCTCATGAAGATACCGAAGCGTCGGAAGCACTCCAACAGCTAGGATATTCGAGGGTTGATGGAGAAAAGAAAGAAGAAGATGCTGAAGTGGCAACGATGCTTGTTACAGTGAGCAACGGCGATCGTAGGCCGTTTGCAAGAGTGGAAATGTTGGGAATATCGGTTGTTGGACTTCTTGATAGTGGTGCACAGCGCACAGTTTTAGGTGTTGGTGGAAGAAAGTTAGTGAAGTTGTTAAGTTTAAAGTTGAAACCCACGAATATTGATTTGAAGACAGCCGGAGGTGAGAGTTTAGAGGTGATTGGGTGTAGTGACATACCGATTACGTTCAATGGTGTTACGAAGATTCTGTCCGTGATGATCGCGCCGAAGCTGAACAGGAAGTGCATCCTCGGCTACGACTTCTGGCAAAAGTTCGGTATCAGGCCAACGATGGAATCCGTCGAGGTGGTTGATGAGCAGGTCGATGAAGATCTAGAAGACGCAGAAGAAGAATTAGAAGAAGAGCAGAAAAAACAGTTGGAAGATGTACAGAAGATGTTTCTCGTTGCCAGCGAAGGAGTCGTCGGAAAGACGGACCTGCTGGAACACAAAATCGAGCTGAAGGAGGAGTTCGTACAGTCCGAACCGGTCCGGAAGAATCCGTATCCGTGGAGCCCAGAAATACAGAAGAAGATTCATATAGCTGTGGAAAAGATGCTCAGGGACGGAATCATCGAACCGTCGGAGTCGGATTGGGCGTTGCCGGTCGTTCCGGTCAAGAAGAGAGACAGCGAGGAGATCAGGCTGTGTCTCGATGTTGTAAGCTAAACGAGCGCACCAAGAGGGATGCGTACCCTCTGCCCCATCAGAACAGAATATTGAGTCATCTGGGGCCGTTCAAGTACCTGTCCACCATAGACTTGAGCCAGGCGTTCTTGCAGGTGCCGTTGAGTGAGGAGTGCAGGAAGTACACCGCTTTCTCCATTCCCGGAATGGGATTATTCCAGTTCAAGCGACTTCCGTTTGGACTGATCAACAGCCCGGCAACCTTAAGCAAGCTCATGGACAAAGTCTTAGGATTCGGGGCACTTGAGCCGTCCATTTTTGTCTATTTAGATGACATTGTGGTGGCCAGTCACACGTTTGACGACCACATTGCGAAACTGACAGAACTTGCGGAGCGGTTGAAAAACGCGAATTTGCGCATCAACCTCGAAAAGTCCAAGTTCTGCTGCTACGAATTGCCGTATCTCGGTTACATCCTGTCGCGAGAAGGAATGCGGCCTAATCCAGATAGAGTCCAAGCTATCTTAGGATATGAGGCCCCAAACTCGGTCAGGTCGCTGAGACGATTCCTCGGTATGGTCAACTACTACCGTAGGTTCATCGATAAGTTCAGCGAACTTACTGCGCCGCTCACGGACTTGCTAAAGAACAAGCCGAAGCGAGTGGTGTGGTCCAAAGCAGCAGACTTAGCTTTTCGGGCCATCAAGGAGAGGCTGATTTCAGCTCCAGTGATGGCCAATCCCGACTTTAAGCTACCGTTCTGTGTCCAAACGGACGCAAGCGACACCGCGATAGCCGGAGTTCTGACACAGGTTCACGATGGTGTGGAGAGGGTGATCGCGTATCACTCAGAGAAGCTGAAGGGTGCTGAGTTGAACTACCATGCTGCGGAGAAAGAGGGTTTAGCTGCTCTCCGTTGCATCGAGAAGTTCCGCTGCTATATTGAGGGCACTCATTTCACTCTGGTGACCGATTCATCCGCGCTCACGTTCATTATGCGGGCGAAGTGGAGATCGTCGTCGCGTCTGAGTCGTTGGAGCATAACCTTCCAGCAGTACGACATGGAGGTGAAGCACAGAAAGGGAAAGGAGAACATCGTACCCGACGCGCTGTCGCGGTCGATTGAGACGCTCGACGTAGGCGATGACGACAACTGGTACCGGAATCTGTACAATGCTGTTGAGGATGATCCGGAGAAGTATCTGGACTTCCGCATCGAGAACGGGAAGCTGTTCAAGTTTGTGTCGTCCAAGTCCGACGTGCTGGACTACAGATTTGAATGGAAGGAGTGTGTACCAGAATCGGCACGAGAGCAAGTCATGCGGCAAGAGCACGACGGCTGCTTGCACATCGGTTTCGAAAAGTGCATTGAGAAGCTCAAGAGGAGATTTTACTGGCCTCGAATGAGCGCAGAATTGAAAAAGTACATCAACAGGTGCGACACCTGCAAGGAGACAAAACATTCGACCGTGTCTACTGAGCCGATGATGGGACAACAACGAGTAGCGGTTAGGCCATTCCAGATTGTCTGCATGGACTACATACAGTCGCTTCCGCGTAGCAAGAAAGGGAACGCACACTTATTGGTCGTCTTAGACGTCTTTTCTAAGTATTGCCTTCTTGCTCCGGTCCGGAAGATTTCGTCTGCTAGTCTGTGTAGCATTCTGGAAGAACAGTGGCTGCGAAAGTTGTCTGTGCCCCAGTACATCATCACCGACAACGCAACTACGTTCCTGTCGAAGGAGTTCCAGGACCTGTTGAAACGGTATGGAATCCAGCATTGGGCAAACGCTCGTCACAGGAGCCAAGCAAATCCCACCGAGCGCTTGAACCGTACGATCAACGCGATGATCCGCACGTACGTCCGGCAAGATCAACGGCTGTGGGATACTAAAATCTCAGAGATTGAGTTCATCCTGAACAACACGGTCCACGCAACAACGAAGTTTACGCCACACAGAGTAGTGTTCGGGCACGAAGCGGTGACCCGAGGAATGGACCATCAGCTCGAGGACGATGAGGAACTCACCGAGCAAGAGCGTATGGAACGCATGCATGGAGTGAGCAAGAAGACCTACGAGCTGGTCAAAGAGAACCTGCAGAAGGCGCACGAGAGTACGAAAAGGCAGTATGATCTGAGGCACAAAAGGTACTCACCGGTGTTCGATGTTGGACAGCGTGTCTTTAAGAGATCCTTCCAGCAGTCGGCGGCAAACAAGTCCTTCAATGCCAAGCTTGGGCCTACGTACGTCCCGTGCATCATCGTCGCGAAGAAGGGAACGAGTTCCTACGAAGTGTCCGACATGAATGGTCGCTCATTGGGAGTCTTCTCAGCGGCGGATTTGAAAGCATGATCTCTGAAAGAGGGACATACAAGGGGTAGGACAGTGAGTGATTTTGAGAAAATTTGAATAGAATTGAGTAACATTGAGCCACGCACGTTTTTCAGAGTTTCTCAATCTTCACCATGATTTTCACAAACGACGTAACAAATTTTGACATTGACATTTCAACGCTGACACTGACAATTTGCTAAACACAAAAACAGCGGGAGCGTAAAATTTTCCGGCTGCCAGAAAGGTGTTGAGGGAAGCAAGAAGGCTTGGCCACTGCCCCAAATACCGAACCGGCCAAAAAGGGATGAATGCTGCTGCTGCCGGAAACGGTGCCGCTGCTGGCAAATAGGCTCCGACGGCGGCATTAGCCAAATATGGCTGCTATTGCCACCGCCAAGGCCAAGAACACTTAGGCCGCCGCCAAGAAGCCAGCCCCGAAGAAGCCGTTTCCAAAGAGAGTGCCGCCGGTGCCGATGGTTCCAAGTAATTTCGTTCAAAATTGTAAAATGCGTTGTGGCAAAATGGACATCGTTAACGCGGTTTTACAAAAGCAGAAAAAGAGCCCGCGACGAGAAGGTTCAAGGCCGAAAAGGAGAAGGATTGGGTGGTAGAGGTGCCCCACAATGCGGAACCTAACAAGGACGAAGCGATATTTGCGCATTGACAGGTATGCCATGAACGAAATCGCCCGGATGAGAGCTGGTGACTGCTGCCAACGTCGCCAAGGCGTCGACCGGAGAGTTCCAGGAGAAGCTGACCAACGAAGGACCGCGTAATCGGCGTGAAGGAAGCAAAAGCGCGCTGCCGGGCGAGAAGAAACGCAACCTGGAGATTGTCAGCAAGGTGCTGAAAAAGAAGCCGCCAGTGACACTGGAGCTGCTGTCCACAAGAAGAAGGGAGCTGCCGGAGCAACATAGGCTGCCGCAAAGAAGCACGCCACAAAGAAGGTAGCCGCCACCGTGGGTGAGAAGAAGGGCATCGAGGCCAAGACGCAGAAGGGTACCGCTAAGATTCATGTCATCACTCTGCCAGGGGTCTAGGTATTATGTTGGAGCAAAATAAATAAGTTTATACAAACACACAATAAAAACGCATCATTCGCTTAGTCTCTGGTAAAAATAAGAAAAGATCGGAGCGACTGCTCCAGATGCCCCCCTCCAGTCCCACGACAATTTTCTTCTCCTAGATCTAGAAGGGATGCAACCGGATGATACAGCAACTCTTAGAGATTTTCGTGACCACTACGATTTCCGTGTGCTGGCACTTCCCTGGGTTTGGAAACGCTCAAACCTCCTGCTGCAAGATCATGATCCGATCCGCCAGCGATTCGGGCCACTGCCCATCTCGAATTGCCGGGAAGACGAAAGACCTTCTCCTTGATCTCGCTGAACTCGCAGGCAATGTGAGCGGTGTTGCAATCCAGCACTGGGGTGTATCCGTTGGAGATCTGACCGGGGTAGTTCAGTCCGATGACCTGGGCGGTGAGTTCTTCGAGTCACCGGCGACGTATCCACGACGCAGTTCCTTGACGGACACATTTTTGGCATTGTCCAGCAGGGCTTCTTTGTGCGGACGGACTTGACTTCAGCGGCCAGGTTGACCGGGCGAAGACGATGGCGATACCGGGCTTGTTCACACCGGTTTCCGTTCCCGGGGGGCAGATGCAGGGGCTTGTCCGTGGGGTCCGTGGGGTCCGTTGGGCACTTGCCGTCAGCCTGGCTCTCTTGCGCTTGATGGCATCTGCTTGAAACAAGTACATCTTGGTGGACGGTTCCAGCATGTTATCTCCGTGCCATCCGGATTTAGATAATACCAGTATCGAATTCACCGGTACCGGCGGCGACGATCAACACGGCACAATCCGTAACAGGCGGAATCGACTTCGTCGTCGGGCGGAATAGTTTGTTCCCGGATTGGTTGACTGACTGAAGCAGCATCGTGGCGTGAAAATATCTCTAATATATTTGTAAACAAGCTCTTCTGTCAACGTGGTCAACGTTTATTCACAAATTCCGCAACTCGGTGAAAAAAAAAATCATGAGGAAGATTGAGTAACTTTGAGCCACATTGAGTAATTTTGTAAAATTGAGTCACTCAGTTACTCTGTGTCCTACCCCTTGGGGACATAGCTTAGTTCGAGGACAGAGGTTCATCTGAGAGGAGGTCAAGGTCGATATAGATGTGATTCCGCAAATTCATTCATCAGGAGTTCTCATCTAAGTCGCCTTGCGCAATCCACAGCGCATGAATGAACCGAGTGTCACTCATCAATGGGTTCATTGACACATGAACGCCCACGCATCGCAAGCACCAGTATGGAAAAGTGCATCCTAGGAAATCATTGATCAAATTTTAAGTGAAAGTTTTAAAGTGTCGTAATTGAGTGTTATTTTGTGTTTGTGAATCAATTTTATGTTTTATCGGTGCACAATGTTCCATTCATCTCTCAGGCAACATTATCAAGAATATTTCTAAAGTTGCACTACGAGAAGGGAATGTGGAAGGAAAATTGCATCGGAGTTCAAAGTGTGTGTGAAAGAACATGTTAATGAGTCGTGAGGAGTGAGCAAATGAGTTGGCTAACCATGAAGTTGCAAGAAGATTTTTGTCATATACCATGCATCACTATTTAGCTTTTTTCAATTTATAACTAGGATTTTTTCGCTTAATTTTTCACCTAGTGGACGCACTTCCGTGAAATTTGAGCACTTCATACTTACCAAAAGCATAGCATTCAAAATTCATATCAGAGCATATTGCATCTCTGATGAGCTTGTTTGTGAGATATGGGATTTTTGGGGTAGAATTGGGGAATAAAACTTCAAATGATTATATAGGTACTGTTGTATCCGAGGGTGGCGGAGGCAAGGCGGGACGGATGGCAGCAAAGATTAACAAGCAACTAACTATTAATACATTTATTAAACTAGGTTTAAGTATAAAGAGTAAATTCCACGTTGTTGCTCTGCTTGTGGTTGTTGTGAGAATGACGTTTGTCAGCGCGGCAACTCGGTCGCGGAGCGCACCGTCAAGGTGGTGTCAAACTGGTGGTGACACTCCCGGCGCACAGTGTTGCCAGAGTATGACAACTCTCCCCCTCGTCGATATGACTTCCGGTATCGTTCGATGGCAAGAATATGAAGTAGTAGAAGCAAGAGTAGAAGTAACCGTACGCATCCGGTCGTTTTGCTCCGTAAGCAGCAGCAGCAGTAATCAAGCAATCTCGAATGTGCCGGGCACGTCCGGCGGCAAGTGCTCCCCGAGCAGTAGTAGTAGTTTTGTAGTAGTAGTTGTTGTTTCTGGGCACGTCCAGCGTAGCTTCGCTCCGTGAGCGGTTGGACTTGGCGCAAATGCCAATCCGCAAGTTGGTCTTGTAGACCGCACGCAAGAATCATCTTAGTAGTCGGTACCCTTACCGACCGCAGCATTGAGCATGCGATTGAGATCGCAACGCATCTGCAGCAACCATTCGCGCCCCAGCAGTGGGTGCTTCGCTGATTCGACGACGTACAAGGGCAATGTGAACATATCACCATCCGAATCTACATCGACCATCGACCTCCCCAGCACGTTGATGGTTGCACCGCAGTAACTTACCAGGTGGTCAGTGGTTGGGACGAGCTTCAGGTGTGGGAAGTGGCACTGCTGGTCCGAAGCACTGATAACAGAAATGGGCGAACCGGTGTCCACTTCGAAGACCAGCTGCTTTCCATTAACCCGCAGCTGCAGCAGGAACTTGGTAGCCGAGTCTCGCTCCTCCTCGACGTGAAAAATCTCCTGTACGTAGATGGGTTCTTCGCTTGCAAACACCTCGTCGATGTTGTGCGTGTCCTTGTTCTGCTTCGTCGCTCTCTCCTTCTTTCGGCACACCCTCTCCAGGTGTCCCTTGGTCTTGCAGTAGTTGCAAACTGTAGCATAGTACTTGCACTCGTTTGCCAGGTGATCATCATCACCGCACCGGTAACACAGCTTCGCATCGCTCGCAGACTGCCTGTTGGGTTCATTCGCCGTCTGCTTCGCCGTCCTCTTCTTTGCAGCCAGATGCTCAACGTGGTGCAGTTCCGAGCTCGTCCCGGAACCTTGCATTTCGTTTGTTCCCCGGTGGGACATTTCCATACCGAAAGCGGTGTCCTTCGCCTTCGCCAGCGTCAGGTCTCGAATTTCCAGCAGCCGGGATTGAACGACGCGGTTCTGGATTCCGAAAACGAACTGGTTCCGGATAGCGTTATCGAGATGGTTGCCGAAATTGCACGTCAGGGCCAGCTTCTCAAGATCCGTGACGTAATCCTGCAGCGACTCGTTCTCCTGCTGCTTCCGGCTTTTGAACTTGAAGTTCTCCAAAATTTCGAGCGGCGCCGGGCTGTAGTGTGCCTGCAGCAGCGTAACAATCTGATCGTATGTTTGATCCTCCGGTGCAACGGCGTTCAGCTTGTTGCACAGCACGTCGTAAGTGGCTCCTCCCATGAAGTGCAGTAGAAAGTCCCGCTTGTCCGCCTCCGCAACCTTGAAGATCCGGAACGACACTTCCAGCCGTTTGACCCAACGATCGAATTTCGTTGCGGCCGGGTTGAAAGGTTCGAACGCGAACGTGCGTGGCGCAGCAGGCGCCGCATTTTCCTCCTCCAGCACCATTGTACTTTCAGGTTCCGCAAAAAAGTCCGTATTTTTTCTTGCGAATCCACTACCTCGTCGCCAACTGTTGTATCCGAGGGTGGCGGAGGCAAGGCGGGACGGATGGCAGCAAAGATTAACAAGCAACTAACTATTAATACATTTATTAAACTAGGTTTAAGTATAAAGAGTAAATTCCACGTTGTTGCTCTGCTTGTGGTTGTTGTGAGAATGACGTTTGTCAGCGCGGCAACTCGGTCGCGGAGCGCACCGTCAAGGTGGTGTCAAACGGGTGGTGACACTCTCGGCGCGCAGTGTTGCCAAGGTATGACAGGTACCTTTTTAAACTGATACGTATCAGGAAAATAATAAATAAATTCCCATTTCTACACAAATCGCCGATTTTCTCACAAACAACCGCATCGCGATCTTGCACAGGCCACATTTTTTATCACCAATAGTAGTTTGACAGGTTCAGGTCACTCAGCAAACCCGAAGAAGCAGCACACACACTGATACGAATGATAACGATAAGGATTATAGCACGAATTGGTTCGATAAAGGAGATCTCCGACACTCACGTAGTGAATTATTTCAACCGTCGCTTGATGCGAATAGGTTTTTGATCGCGATATTTGTTGAATTTGTTTATTCCGGAATATAATTAATTTATTACCATGGTATTATTTGTAATTTGCATGCAGCAGAAAATTTGAAAATCAAAAAAAAAATAAAAAAAAATCAAAATTTATAAAAATTTGCATGCTTGAGTATAATTTTAATTTGTAAATATTTTAATTTGTTATTTATTTATTTATTTATTTGACTTGTAAATATTGTAATTTAAATGTTGTCAATGTCGGTTAATATATCAAGAATGGAGATCGCTGGAGACCGGAGTTGAAATATACGTTGATGGTCAGTAACAGGTTTCGGCCTTGAAACTGAGAGGAGTCGACTTAGGTTGACGATGATAACTTATGACCCCGCCCATTACCATTGATATAAGTGTTGTGAACTTGTGTATTCTGACTTGACTTAGTACAACGGACTCAATTTTCAAATGTTTCTGGTTACTTTGAGTTAAAACAACGATGTGCAGTCAATTCTTTGTTCTTGTCTCGTGGTTCAGAGGTAAGCGGATCGTATATAGTGCTCAGTGCAAAACGAAAAATGTTAGAAAAAAAAATATTAGTTCTAATATTTTTTTTTACCCGAGCGAGGGGAGAGTGTAACCTATAGTATTTCCATCCCAAGATTAGTGCGATCGTTTGTTCCGCGGCAAGTTACGGAGGGAGCACTTGAGAAGGCTTGCGGGCAGAACGACCTACTAGCGTAGCTGTCCAGCCCCTACGGACGCTACCAACGCTGCACCGCTAGTTGCGCTAGTCACCGCTAGGAGCGCACGAGATCATCGCAAACGCCCGCCTTGGGTAGCGGCGATGACCAAGACGATGGGACGATGGGACGAAGGAGTCCAGAAGGGGGAGGTTGAGGATCGCTGGGAAAACCCCGCCATTGCAACGGTCACTTTGCCTGGTATCTTGAAGAGGACGGTCGATATCCGTGAAAATCACCGTCACGAAGTAGTGAAATTTTATAAGTGAAGTGGAAGATCCGGTAGACGCCATCCCGGAGAAAAGCCGTCCGACGATCTGGAGATCCGGACGCAAGCAGGAGGAGCCTGCGTTGATTTGTGGACATCCAGGTAAATACCGTTGCTTCCCCGATCTATCGCCGTCCAACCTCCCTCCGCCATCGCTAATTTCCGTCCCATTGTGCCCACAGAACCCCTCGGTGTTCGTACGCTTCGCGTACAGGCCGGCACAGACGCATTCGTCCGCCGTAAGCCACCCGACACCCGCGGTATTCCCCGCGCGGTACATCGTACCGCCGAGCACGATCGCTCACGTACGAGGATCGCCTGCGACACCGTTCCGGTGTGGGAACCGCCCTCGCGACGCCGCCATTTTGGTCTGCGGACCAACCGTCGCGAGATAAGACGCCAGCCTCGCCAGCCGTTACATCAACCGACGCCGGAAACCAGGCAGACCGGTAGATTCATCTACCGAGGTCCCAGAGTCCGTCACCATACTCGGGAGCGTCGAGGCAGGTGGCGCAGAAGAGGGTCGAGTACGAGAACAGTATCTGACCGCCCATAGTGGTCGCTGAACGTGAGAGGAAGACGTGTCCCGCCCCGGTTGACCGAGTCCCGGAGGTCGGTGGAGGCGTGTAGCCGTTGTTCCAGGAACGCGAGCTGAGAGTGGAGTTAAAGCGGAAGCAGCAGTTCCGGAAAGGACCCGACGAAGAAGAAGGAAGAAGGACGTGTGAGGTAGGATTAGCTAGTAAGGAAGTGGGAGAACTAGGAAGTGAGGTACTTACGCAGCTTGAGTCTGCCAATAAACCGCTAGTAACCTGAATAAAGTGGGTTTGTTTTGTCTAATAGTCTAATTAAGTGTTTCCCTACCGATTCCGGATTAACATGCCGACCCTGAGGCAAAGAGGGGGGTCTCATTAATGCTGGAGTAGCCCACCATTAGTTACAAAAGCTCTTTGAGTGCAATTAAGAGTTCTTAACCTATACCTCGATTGGGTTTCACAATAATCTCTCAGGGTCTTCGGGAGCCTAAAAGCAAGCGTAATTAACGTATTCTAATCACTGGCACAACATGCTGGGTATCTTCTACGTGAAATGCCAAACAAGTTCTTCTAAAAGAGGAGTTAGAGCGGATGCATGCCTGGTTATATATACCAAAAGATGCGCAAGGATCTGGCCTACACGCCAATGATGTTTAAAATAAACAATTTAGTGGCCAAAATGCCTGGAAAAGTGACATTTTTGAAAAAATCTTTTTTTACGGGTTTAAAATTCAATTTTGGATTTGGGCTTAGTATGCCCACCGGAACAAACCCTTGAATGCCCGCCAAAAAGTCATTTTTGTTACATCCTAACGCACACACTCTCACTTTTAATTTCTCGATAGAACCACCAACAAAGGCTAGGACTATTCTGACATTTTATGGCGGAATGACGTCAATGTCATTCGCCCGATTTTGATTTTATCTCAGATTCAGATTGAAGATGCTAATGGCCATATTTTGTAATTTCGTCATTTTGGCATTAGGGGAGAGTGGGGAGACTTGATCCCCGGGGACACTTGATCCCAAGCCTGTATCTCGTCAGCATGTGGGTAAAACAATTAGCTTTGTTCTAGAAAGTTGTGCGAAATTAACTAAAACTCATTGTAGAAAACAAAGAAAAAAATTTAAAAAAATATAGATTGAGTTACACACATTTTTCTAAAACGAGCTGCAAAAAACTTCCAAGAGATTTTTTTTTCTTTGTTTTGATATGTATAGAAAACACTCAAAAATTATTCAAAAAAATATTTTTTATACATGAATTCTTTGATAAACATATCAACTCCAAAGCCCTTACGCATTTGACGTTAAATTTATCGTCATACTTTTTTTACAATCAATTTTTTAAAAAAGTGCGTTTAGGGAGACTTGATCCCTGCATTTTTACAGTCACTGGAATCAGCCTCAAGATTAATTAATTGGGCTGGGTTTTCATACATAGTTTCCTTCAGTATAGTTGTACGTAACTTACTGCAGCTTGAACCTTTTTTCAAAAGTTTTGTAAACAAAAATTTCCAGCTTTTGTAAACATGCTTAATTTTGGTCTAAAAAATAATATTTTAAGTTCTTAAATATTTTACATACTAAACTTGTTATATTTTGAACACAAACGTTCAGGTTTTATGTGAAATTGCTGTAACTTATAGAAAATTAAAAGTTTGGATGAATAAGAAACATTTTGCTTAAGATTTCTTCAAAATGTTGAAAGGGGGATCAAGTTACCCCTAACATTTTTAAAATGCCGGTTTAAAATATTTTTTTAAAACGCTTGGCATGATTCGAAGAGTTTATCTGATGAAATACCCTTATCAGCCAAACATAGTTGAATGTTTAAGCTTTCAATTAATGCAAAAAGATCATAGTTTTGTGAGAAATTGACAGAGTTATGTGCGATACAAAAAAGGGGATCAAGTCTCCCCACTCTCCCCTACATAGTTTTCGTATTTATGACGCTCAGCACACCCGTTCATTTCAGTTGATTTAGCGAGAGAATAGGACAAATTATATTTGTAATAAATTGAAACTGCACATTTTTCACTTTTAGTGAGTTTTATTCATTTGCATTTAAACACCTAAGCCAGTTGAAAATCAAGTTGGTTCCATGCAGAGTCTACAAAATCAGAACATGCAAGATCCAATCTAGATAATAAGTCACACGCGCAAACACCTTAGGATACTTGCTGACACATCCAGAAGAATGCCCGAATGACACAATACCGACCTGCATTGTTCTTCCACCATCCATGACGGTCAAAGGACCTCCAGAATCACCTTGACATGTAGAAGTTTCCCCGGCAGTAGACAAACAGAGGTTCTGATCCTGAATAGATTCAGGGTTTCCCCAGACAGCCAAACATTCTGCATTCGATACGATCGTGTTGGAAGTATACATGAGCACATCTGATGAGTCACAATCATCGCAAAGTCTCCCAAATCCAGAAACGGTTCCAGTCAAGCCTGCAAACTGACGATTGTCCCCTAGAGCAGGGAGCAGCACAGGTTGAACACGATTGTTGAACGTAATGTGGCGGATCAGACGCACAACAGCAATGTCGTTTCGAAAGCGTTGTTCGGTATAATCTGCATGATAATAAACTTTGGCAAACGGGATTCTCTGCTGGGTGGGCTCTTCAATTCTGCGATTGTGAGCTCCTGCGATGACAATCCCTCCTTCGGCACGCCATACACAATGAGCCGCAGTTAAAACGTTGTTGCTGTTCAGAATTGATCCACCACAACTATAAGAACCACCATTTCTCTGGTAATCCACGAACACTTGGTACGGAAATTGGCCCAGAGTAGCTTCCTGACCATTCACAATCCTGCGATCCGGATCCTGCTTGCGCAGGTACTGCAGATCAGCTGGAAGACGATCCCAGTACTGGTCGGAGTCCTCAATCGGCTGAACCTGGGACCAACCTATTCCAATCGACTCAAACGGCTGAACTTGGGACGGATCGATGTCGATTGACTTCGCGCTGGCCACGGCCAATACGGCAATCAGGATTAGTAAATTCTTCATACTAGCAATTGCTTCGCACAACTGGTTTTGGCAGAATTGTCGCGACGTTTATATACGAGTAAACAATTGAAGATCCGTTTCGTTATCGTGGTCAATTATTATTTTCTTGGAAATGTTGATGAATCATTTTATTTCGCTATCGTGGTCAAATCTTTGTTTCTTGGAACTTAGTTTGATAATCTACAATTTATGAGGTTTTGATAAGAATAAGAAATTAGTTGTTTCTTATGGTTATTCCAAACGATATTTTATTGAATTTATTTCACATATCTTATTAATAAGAATATTACTAGTAATCTCAAATAAATTTACAGTAACTCAACGGATGCTAAAAAATCGAGCTTTTCCATGCAACGCTTTGCCAAATTTATTGCGATTAAAAAAAAGAAACATTGATTAGGTCTTTTAATGCTTAACGTGGAACCCGCTTAAGTTTGGTGACCGTCAATGATCAAAACAGTGACGAAAAGTATTACTTTTCATTGCATTGCAGAAATATTGAACTATTTATCACCCAAATTAATGATATGTGAACTTTTCAACACAGGCTTGTCTCAAGCGGGTTAATGTTTATATGGGAATAACCATGGGAGATGGTCTCTGTTATCACTAGAAGGTCATATATTGGCAGCCTCAATAGGTATTTCGATGTTTCCTTAAAAATTAATCATAAAAAAAACTATTGCGTGCATTTTTTTCTGCCTGTCTACCTTTCATTTCCACCAGAACTCGAAGGTCCAAAAATGTCCAGTAAAGGTCGCTCGGCCTTTCAGCCAACAAGAATTCTTCACATCTCGCCTGTAGTTGGCGCTGGCCATTCATCGCAAAACAATTGATTTGTACCCACCATTTTCCCACCCAGAACCAGAACTACCAACTGAATTGTTGAGCTGGCTGATGGTGTTTTATGCTAATCTAGTAGATCGTTTATTATGCTAATGTTTTATAATGTAGCTGTTGGGCAATCGCTCGCTCACGTGGTGGCACTCTCAAAATCGGATCTCGCTCCACAATTATTCATCTTTGCTCTCTGTTGCAGAAAAAGGTGTTTTCTGATTGATATCGTGATGCGGGACAATCTCATTGTTTCCTGGGGTCTCAGGTTTCACCAAGCTGCGATGGTGGTGAGGTGAGCCAACAGGAACGAAACAATAAACCAAACTTGCCTGTGTGAAGCTCCAATTTGCGGTGTAACCTTATTGCGCGACTTGGCTTGGTCGTGGCTGCTTAAATGTCAAGTTGTATGCCTTGGAAAAACGAAGTTCACGAGGCTTCAGTACCGACGGGGGATGAGCGCACATTATGGGAGTGCTGCCTGATTTATTGTAGGTTTAATGCTGCTGGTTGGAATGTCTTGGTTAAGTGAATGACGAAATTCTCCATTTCACGACTGTGGTCAGCTGGCCGTTCAAAACGGATAAACTTTTTAAGGCCGTTACATTCATCGATGCTCATCGGCTAAACCAACCCCTAATTTTATCTTTTCTTCGCCAGCAATCAATCATTCAATCATTGTCTTTTTATTTTTCAGCGCTCTGCATGGTAATCGCCTGCGTTTCCTTCCCCTTCGGTTGGAACTCTGACGAATTCCGGAAGGTTTGCGGCCCAGAGTCGAACCGCTTTGAGGTGGGTCTGTGCGGACTGCGCTGGGCGTATCCCCTGGCGATAATTGGTAAGTGTTCGACCATTAAACCGAAGCTTTGGGATATCTAAGATCTGCGATTGTTTTCAGCTTGCATCGATGGGTTCATCCTGGCGACGTTATCGTTCATCCTCGCCACGCGACACGTCCGGCTTCAACCGGAGCCACAGTACCAGAGCAGTATGTACAAAGGTAGGCGCATCGACCTGTTCGCGATAAGCCAGAGTTGCTCTATTAAAAAAATGTTTCGCTCGTGTTCCAGGTGAAATTAACAACGCCTACGTGACGGACGCCGTTAGCATCGCCGGATCGCGCAAATCGTTGAACCTGCAGCCGGTTCTGCTGGTGGCGCCCCCTCACCACCACATGATGACCGGAAACGACACCCTGTCGAGCCGGACTGCCAGCCGGTACGGACCACCTCGGCCCGACTTTCACAGCTCGCTCCACCAATTCCAGCTGTAACCAACCACAACTAAGTTGGTGACACATCCTTGCCTCCATCCAAAAAAAATACAAAAATAACAAAATCTGAGTTGTGAAAGTAACCCTCCGTTGCGGCGCAATTTGCCACCGTTCCAAAAAAAAACGTGATTCCTCTTTAATTTTGCTCAATGCTCGCAATACCTTGCTGCCGTAACGGAGCGTAACTTTCATAACGACCCAAATCGTAACGCGCAAAGCAAAGGCACAAACCATTTCCCGAGATGCGCTGCTCGAAACGCCGCGTAACGTGAGCCTGAATGATTGCGTGCAAGTTGGCGTTACGGCCGATGGCACAGTTGGATCGAATGCGGTGGAAATAGAACACATTTTTGCATTTTAATTTATTTTGCCTCGATTCATGTGCATGTGCTTGCCACCCCCCTCCGAAGAAATCTTTTTGCAATTTTATTAACGTCAAAGTAAAATTTTACATGCACATCCAAACGAACGAAAGTTTGCACAAACGGCAAACTGAACTGCAAAGTATTTCTACTTTTATTTTATCACTTAACTTGTTATATCTAGCATTTTATTTTAGGGTAGGAATTTTAGCGAAAAATATACGAAATAAATTACAAATCGAAATTTCGGCGTTTGTTTTCTTTGGTTCTGTCCAGTATATTTTATTGGTATTTCTTTGGTTGGTTTTTCAATCAAATTTCTTTATTTACTTTTCATGCTGTGATCAACTCTACAAAAAAAAAATAATAATAATTAAGTGGTAATACCAACTCTGTTAAAAACAGTGTAGCTGTCATTCAATGGTTTATTGAATGGTGAAATGTTCATGTCACACTATCTTTTATTCCTGTGAATAAACTGTGTGATCTCAAATCCTCCTTCAGACAATTCTAAGTGGAGCGATTTTCGTACCGTTCGATTCGAATTTTATTCATATTATCATTGGCACAATAACTTTACTATTGAACCAATGTTTAAAAAAGTTTCCAAAGTGCAGAGTATTTTCAAGCAAAATGATCGGTAGGTCAAGTACTTACATTACATAAAACTGGCCACCTATAAAACGCTTCCCTAACACGGTTGTGAACTTCAAGTACCTAGGATGCACAAAATTTTCAATGATACGTTTACCAAACTCGATCTCGATGAATTGAACTAACTTTAGCAACATTATGTTGAACATAATTCCGGTTATGTCGCGGTATAACTATATGGACTTTTTCTAAAAAATAAAGCACTTTTTGCGGTGGTGAGAACTTCATTTCACAATTTTCTATCATACTCAAATTTGAAGTTATGTTTGAAGTGACTTTTCGAACAGTTTTCAATTCATTATCTACTATCTTAAAATGTCCAAGTGGTATACTGCCGCTCCAATCTAGTCCGTCCCATATGTATTTTTGTCAAAAATGAGATAAACTTAACAAAAGTCTTGTTTTCACATGTTCTTTTAGCCTATTGAATAAAAAAATCATGTTTGTTCTAATAATTCCAAAATAAATATGACTTTCGTGCTGTCCCATATGCAAAATAAAGGCAAGTCAGTTCCTCATATAGAAATGTCTCGCAAATCGTTTGAGTGGATGCAGAATTATTTAAATTGTACAGAGTATGTCTTTCAGAATACGTAAACCTTGAAAATATCATTATCTGATCGTTTCTGGAGAAATATTTCAATATTAAAAGTGAAATTATAAAAAGCTTTTGTGCTTTTTACTTGTGCAAGGGAAAACCACAGATAGAAAAAATTGAAAATCATACCGTTATGGCTAATGCCTACAACATACAATTAGGTATATTTTGTCTTGAATGAATAGGCTTGATCCAGGTTCTGGAAGAGATCCCTCCTCCGACAAGCGGAGTTTTTGAAATTAATTTCAAGGGTTCAGCAGTTGAGATTTGCAGTCACATGTCATTTGCCTCTGAAGTATTTGCACAATTTCTGATGTCGTTGCTGGTCATATTTTGATATCTAGAAATTATATCAAAATCTGAAATAAACAAACTTTTATCATTTGGTGATCAATATTCATACTTGGAAAACTACCAAAACAAACCAAGAAATTGACAGTTGAACCAGGTTGAACCACTGGTGTAAATGTTCAAGCCTACCTTGATACCATGACTGACCTGCCTTTATTTATGGACAAATAAAGTCAAGTCGGTCCTTTGTTGAAATTTCCACAAATTTACCTCCAAATTGTTAGTTTTTTTTAAACAAATTTATGATAGTGGTGTTTATTAGACTGATATAGAAATAACTGTATGAAAAACTGTATAGAAATTGTTGATTTAGAATGAGAAATACGGTGAAACTTTTTTTCGGTTTCAAACAGCGTTATTTCAGCACTCACTTTTTACATATGGGACGGACTAGACTGGAGCGGCAGTATATGGATGAATCAAAAAATATTACTTTTTATGAAAGAAAAGCGTTGTTAAACTTTTACAAATCTTTAGTTAGATATTCTTTTGAACAGTTTTTTCCCTCATGTTTCATATTTATATTTAATAGAAAAAGTATTAATTTTGATGGTTTTATAGAATTTGAAGTGATATTTATGTTTAATGAAAGTCATAATCTAAGTCCAAGATCGACACCACGGGACCTTCCATGCATAATTTGTTTGATAAAAATAGGAAAAAAACAAACGCAGCTCAATATTTTTTTTTGGTTATCCTTTTAAATTTTCTTTTGATGTTACATAAAATTTTATAAAACTTAAACAAGGCGTTTTTATTTGTTTAACTTGCTTTATGCATCCACTGATTTTTTTTTGTATACGTTTGTCTGATTTTTGATTAGTCAACGTTAGAAAAACATTAAAAGAAAGTCGATAATAAAAAGGTGAAAATGTAACGGCATGTAATTCCAATAGGCTCCTAAAGTTGGCCTTCAGAACTATGGCGTTAAATTTAACCCTCTTTAACCCAACTTCGCATGGATGAAAAAAAAAACTTTTGAAATTAAAAAAAAAAATGGTTTGGAAGTGTAACTTGTTTCATGTAATTTTGTCAATGTTCAAAAAAATGTATTCAATCTAGGGTCAACTTTGGCTGGGGGTTTCACTTCTATTTTCTTTATTATATGTTTAAATAAGTATGCAGTGATTTTTTTACTGCCCCAGACTATGCATCTAAGTAATTTTTAACAATTTAAATAATAATGGTTTCATTCTAGAGTAAAAATTGTGAAAAAACATGTAAAAAAAAAAATAAAAAAGTTGCTGTAAAATATGAAAAAAAAAACTAAATAGACAAAAGATCATGATAGGAGGTGGTAGTATTAGCCACATACTATCAGAAAATAAAAAAATACACTTAATAAGATTAATGCAAACATAAATACTTAAAATACTTAAAAAAAAAACATAAAACAAGAGAAGTTGAATTTTCAGTAGAAAAAAAAGTTGCTCAAAATGACCTCCTAAACATGGGAAAAATAAACATTTTCGAAAAAAATGTTTAGTAGAGGGTTAAGCTTTCAAAAGCCGTTAGCAACTGAAAACGAGTAATAAATAGCGCAATTAAAGGTGAGCAATTTTACATAAAATGTTTTGCAAAATGATTTGTTTAGATAGTGAGAAATTTGGATGGAATAAAAACAGAATCCTAACCTGCCAAATACCTATATGAGAATTCCCCTACAAAGTGTCTGGATTTCGGATCATGACGTTAGCTCAGGGCATACCAAAAATCACAGCTCATTTGCCTTGGAAATTTCAGTAGAAAACTAATGCAGAAGTATGTGTTGGGATCAATAAAAAAATATTGTTAAGCTAGATTTCTAGAGTTTTTTTGTCAGTTGGTCCTATAAACATATAAATCACGATAGCTTATAGGACCTTTAAAAAAACCTCTAGATTTGCTTGTTTCAAAATTCACTTCTGTATCATAAGCTGTTCAAAACGGCAGAGCAAACAAAACACACACCTATCTGTCTGTGCCAGCTCTTGTAAAGTTATCCAACACGATTAGTATACTTTTGATGGTTTAATTACCTCCTTGTTCTCAAACGCTTATACCGTTCCCAGAAACAAGCCACTTTCCTAATTAGATTATGGTAATTTCCTCGCGGGTTGTTTAGAAAACGCTTTCCCTTCAAAGGACTTTCAAATCTTGCCACATTTCCCCCCTCATTGCCACAGTGTATCGCCGGAGGGCCTGTGAACTTTCCACCGGCAACTTTTCCGGGCAACTTCAAAAGAAAATTCTACATTGTTGTGATTAAAAACAAATCAACGCTACTCCCACCTATCACGCCCAATTAATTTCATCTCCCCAGCAGCAGCCGAATTACGCAATAAAGTGGCCTGTGTGGCGGGGGAGGTAAGGGAAACAATTAGGAAGGTGGTGGCGCTGTAAACAGAACCACGTTGGACGCCGCGCGACACGGGTAATGACTTATCTTTTAATAAGCGGCTGGCTGATTGGAGCGCACGAGTTCGAGTCGATATCAAGTTCAAGTGAGACCACCACGTGCTTTTTTTTCCTCGGGGTGGCATGTCGTTAGACGGCATTTCTCGGGATAAGAGAGTAAAGAGACGATCGGTGAAGAAATATGTACAAAATATATGTATATTTACAGAGCAAACAGTTCAAACAATGTTCATACAATTGAATTATTCACTAGAACTAACCTAAGTTAAGCGTATCGTTGAGATTTATTTACAGGTGGTTTAACGATCGCTTTTGACAATAAAGATGACTTATGGTGTAATCTCTAACTTTTTTTTTCTTGATAAAATGATAAACATCGGAATGTATACAATTTATTGTTCTAGATAACTTGAGCAATCGTCATTTGGAATGAGCATCGATGGAATTTGAAACGGTTTGAAATTAGACTATATTAGGGAGAAGTAACTTAAAAACACACAATAATGAAACACAGTCTCTATCACCGTATTGTTTTACCGCGTATTGAGGGCGAAAAAAGTCGCCAAACATGATTAGAATAATGGTTCTTCTGGTTCTGGTTCCTAAGTAGTTCTGGCAAGATCGAGTGGCGCAAGGTCACCGAGCCCCGACTTAGGCCGGCGAATCGTCCTCGCTGAGCAAACTTTGGTCCTTGTTGCGATGATGGTGTTGCTCCTGGTTGTGCAGATTGTTGTTGTGCAGTCCGTTGACGTTGTTGTTGTTCAGCAGGATGTAGCTGTCCCGCTGGAGCAGGATCCGGTGCTGGCCGTTGATGATCATGCTGCTGCCGCGGCGGATCGACCGTCGGCCCATCTCGAGGAACTCGGTCGCGGGATCCGACGTGAACACAAAGTTCTTGTAGGCGCGCACAAACACGTAGATCAGCGCGAAGGTTCCGGTCAGGATCGCGCCGTAGGACACGATCGGTAACGCCGTCGGGGCGAACACCGTGGCCAGGTAGATCCAGCGCCGGATCGGCGGTGTGAGTTCACTGACGCCCTGAAATAGAGAAATAGTTAGACGCGATCACGCGGGCTTGACCCAAGAAACGAACCTCCTCGAGCCACATGATCGGGAAGACAAAGTTCCTGAAGTGTTTGGTCGCCATCACGTTGGATGACTCCTCGACTAGAAGATTGAGCTGGACGCGGACCTGACCCTCCAGAGGTACTCCAAGTTTCTGTGGGGGTGAAAAAGTGTTCAAATAACTCGATCATGATCATATCCCAATCCAACTCACTGGTTGAATTTTGAAGAACGTCTGATGAATGTCCTTCTCGGGCTTCAACCCCTCGACTGCATCCAACAGCTGTGGGTCCGACTGGAAAAAGTGCGGATTAGAGATGTACACGGGAGCCCCTGCAAATATATGAGGTTAGCAAACGATCTCCGTCGACGATCACACCGATCTTACCATACTGGCACGGGCTGATGTTCTGCAGACCTTGGTACTTCTTGTAATCCGGGTGGTCGTAGCAGCTGTTGTTCTCATTCGGTGGCCCGTACGCATCCTCCGCCAGGGTGTAAAGATCCGCTCCAATCCCTAAAAAGACCAATCATGTTAAAAATCCACGATCAACCCGTAACCTCTAAAAAGAACCCTCACCATCCTTCTCGACCGGGTGGCGGTAGACCAGCGGCAGCGACCGGCACAGGTCCTTGTCGTAGATGTACACCACGTCCGAGTTGGTGACCTCCCGCGGCGGGAAGAACGAACCCTCGGACGCCTCGATGCTCGAGCACGGTTCCTTCTCCCACTGGGGCATGTGGTCGAGGCCGTTCAGTTTGTCAAAGTAGCCGAACTTTTCCATCCCCGTGTGGCCCGTGTGCATGGTGGCGTATTCCGTTAGGGTGCCGTTCCGCTGGAAATGGAGGAGGTGGTTCCAGATTTTTTTTTTCGCAGGAGGTGACAAAAAAGAGAGAGAGATACGGAGAAGACAAAGATAGGGGGGTTGTCGGTTGTTGTTTGGGTGTTTGGAAAAGAGGGGTTGATTTTTGAAGGGATATTTTGTGTTCGTGTGTACAGGAGGTTGGAAATGTTTGAAATTTAATTATTTAAAACGATTCTTGCTGAAATGGAATGAAAATGAGTTAAAATTAGTGATAGTGATAGAATTGTAGAAGTAGAACGGGTCCATAGTTGAAATATACCAGATTACTATACCGAATTTTAAAATTAAATGATTCTTAATCAATTCGACTTGTAAAAAGACTTGAAGTAAAAATCTAGAATTTTTGTTATGGTAACAAGTAGAAGTAACCTTGCTTGTTTTGGCAGAAGATTATTAGCTTTTTTTTACAAATGTTCATAAGAAAAAAAAATCAAAATTATATTTTAAATTTACGTTTCATCATATTGTAGGGGAAATATACTCATTTTTGTCACACTGAGCTTTTCAACCTACCATCTACCTTCAGTTTGTTGCTATAGAAAACAACCTTTTCAGGTACTTTAAATAAAATTTGTACCAGCTTAAGACAACTAAAAATAATATTTGTGATTTGATTATCCGAAGTGAAATTTTTCCATGGCCTTAGGATTACCGAGTCTGGAATGTTTTATTGTTAAGTACGGTTTCCAACGTGTAGAACAATAGTTTCTTCTATATTTTTTTCTATTTTTTAAAAAACCTTTCTGATGTTATTAAAACGTTATTCTATGTTTTGATTATGAGCAATTCTCTACGAAATCGGTCTTTTTTCTTCAATTTTAATTTTTGTATTTTTTAATCCGGCTGAAACTTTTTTGGTGCCTTCGGTATGCCCAAAGAAGCCATTTTGCATCATTAGTTTGTCCATATAATTTTCCATACAAATTCGGCAGCTGTCCATACAAAAATGATGTATGAAAATTCAAAAATCTGTATCTTTTGAAGGAATTTTTTGATCGATTTGGTGTCTTCGGCAAAGTTGTAGGTATGGATACGGACTACACTGGAAAAAATAATACACGGTAAAAAAAAATTTGGTGATTTTTTTATTTAACTTTTTATCACTAAAACTTGATTTACAAAAAAACACTATTTTTAATTTTTTTTATTTTTTGATATGTTTTAGAAGACATAAAATGCCAACTTTTCAGAAATTTCCAGGTTGTGCAAAAAATCACTGACCGAGTTATGAATTTTTTAATCAATACTGATTTTTTAAAAAAATCGAAATTTTGGTCGTAAAAATTTTTCAACTTCATTTTTCGATGTAAAATCAAATTTGCAATCAAAAAGTACTTTACTAAAATTTTGATAAAGTGCACCGTTTTCAAGTTATAGCCATATTTAAGTGACTTTTTTGAAAATAGTCGCAGTTTTTCATTTTTTTAAATTAGTGCACATGTTTGCCCAGTTTTGAAAAAAATATTTTTGAAAAGCTGAGAAAATTCTCTATATTTTGCTTATTCGGACTATGTTGATACGACCTTTAGTTGCTGAGATATTGCAATGCAAAGGTTTAAAAACAGGAAAATTGATGTTTTCTAAGTTTCACCCAAACAACCCACCATTTTCTATCGTCAATATCTCAGCAACTAATGGTCCGATTTTCAATGTTAATATATGAAACAATTGTGAAATTTTCCGATCTTTTCGAAAAAAATATTTTTGGAATTTTCAAATCAAGACAAACATTTTAAAAGGGCGTAATATTGAATGTTTGGCCTTTGTGAAATGTTAGTCTTGATTTGAAAATTCCAAAAACATTTTTTTCGAAGAGATCGGAAAATTTCACAAATGTTTCATATATTAACATTGAAAATCGGACCATTAGTTGCTGAGATATTGACGATAGAAAATGGTGGGTTGTTTGGGTGAAACTTAGAAAACATCAATTTTCCTGTTTTTAAACCTTTGCATTGCAATATCTCAGCAACTTAAGGTCGTATCAACAAAGTCCAAATAAGCAAAATATAGAGAATTTTCTCAGCTTTTCAAAAATATTTTTTTCAAAACTGGGCAAACATGTGCACTAATTTAAAAAAATGAAAAACTGCGACTATTTTCAAAAAAGTCACTTAAATATGGCTATAACTTGAAAACGGTGCACTTTATCAAAATTTCAGTAAAGTACTTTTTGATTGCAAATTTGATTTTACATCGAAAAATGAAGTTGAAAAATTTTTACGACCAAAATTTCGATTTTTTGAAAAAATCAGTATTGATTAAAAAATTCATAACTCGGTCAGTGATTTTTTGCACAACCTGGAAATTTCTGAAAAGTTGGCATTTTATGCCTTCTAAAACATATCAAAAAATAAAAAAAATTAAAAATAGTGTTTTTTTGTAAATCAAGTTTTAGTGATAAAAAGTTAAATAAAAAAATCACCAAATTTTTTTACCGTGTATTATTTTTTTCCAGTGTAGTCCGTATCCATACCTACAACTTTGCCGAAGACACCAAATCGATCAAAAAATTCCTTCAAAAGATACAGATTTTTGAATTTTCATACATCATTTTTGTATGGACAGCTGCCGAATTTGTATGGAAAATTATATGGACAAACTAATGATGCAAAATGGCTTCTTTGGGCATACCGAAGGCACCAAAAAAGTTTCAGTCGGATTAAAAAATACAAAAAAAATCGAATGACCGAAATCCTAGAGAACTGCTCTTATGATAGTGCACGATCAACAGACTTTTTACAAAAAAAACATGTCGTACAATTTTTGGTTTTGTTCTCAACTAATACATCGTCGCTTGTGTGCTATCGACACGTCCTATCTTTTTACAGTAGAGCAATTCTCTACGAAATCGGTCTTTTTTCTTCAATTTTAATTTTTGTATTTTTTAATCCGGCTGAAACTTTTTTGGTGCCTTCGGTATGCCCAAAGAAGCCATTTTGCATCATTAGTTTGTCCATATAATTTTCCATACAAATTCGGCAGCTGTCCATACAAAAATGATGTATGAAAATTCAAAAATCTGTATCTTTTGAAGGATTTTTTTGATCGATTTGGTGTCTTCGGCAAAGTTGTAGGTATGGATACGGACTACACTGGAAAAAATAATACACGGTAAAAAAAAATTTGGTGATTTTTTTATTTAACTTTTTATCACTAAAACTTGATTTACAAAAAAACACTATTTTTATTTTTTTTTATTTTTTGATATGTTTTAGAAGACATAAAATGCCAACTTTTCAGAAATTTCCAGGTTGTGCAAAAAATCACTGACCGAGTTATGAATTTTTTAATCAATACTGATTTTTTCAAAAAATCGAAATTTTGGTCGTAAAAATTTTTCAACTTCATTTTTCGATGTAAAATCAAATTTGCAATCAAAAAGTACTTTACTAAAATTTTGATAAAGTGCACCGTTTTCAAGTTATAGCCATATTTAAGTGACTTTTTTGAAAATAGTCGCAGTTTTTCATTTTTTTAAATTAGTGCACATGTTTGCCCAGTTTTGAAAAAAATATTTTTGAAAAGCTGAGAAAATTCTCTATATTTTGCTTATTTGGATTTTGTTGATACGACCTTTAGTTGCTGAGATATTGCAATGCAAAGGTTTAAAAACAGGAAAATTGATGTTTTCTAAGTTTCACCCAAACAACCCACCATTTTCTATCGTCAATATCTCAGCAACTAATGGTCCGATTTTCAATGTTAATATATGAAACAATTGTGAAATTTTCCGATCTTTTCGAAAAAAATATTTTTGGAATTTTCAAATCAAGACAAACATTTTAAAAGGGCGTAATATTGAATGTTTGGCCTTTGTGAAATGTTAGTCTTGATTTGAAAATTCCAAAAATATTTTTTTTCGAAGAGATCGGAAAATTTCACAAATGTTTCATATATTAACATTGAAAATCGGACCATTAGTTGCTGAGATATTGACGATAGAAAATGGTGGGTTGTTTGGGTGAAACTTAGAAAACATCAATTTTCCTGTTTTTAAACCTTTGCATTGCAATATCTCAGCAACTAAAGGTCGTATCAACAAAGTCCAAATAAGCAAAATATAGAGAATTTTCTCAGCTTTTCAAAACTATTTTTTTCAAAACTGGGCAAACATGTGCACTAATTTAAAAAAATGAAAAACTGCGACTATTTTCAAAAAAAGTCACTTAAATATGGCTATAACTTGAAAACGGTGCACTTTATCAAAATTTCAGTAAAGTACTTTTTGATTGCAAATTTGATTTTACATCGAAAAATGAAGTTGAAAAATTTTTACGACCAAAATTTCGATTTTTTGAAAAAATCAGTATTGATTAAAAAATTCATAACTCGGTCAGTGATTTTTTGCACAACCTGGAAATTTCTGAAAAGTTGTCATTTTATGCCTTCTAAAACATATCAAAAAATAAAAAAAAATTAAAAATAGTGTTTTTTTGTAAATCAAGTTTTAGTGATAAAAAGTTAAATAAAAAAATCACCAAATTTTTTTTACCGTGTATTATTTTTTTCCAGTGTAGTCCGTATCCATACCTACAACTTTGCCGAAGACACCAAATCGATCAAAAAATTCCTTCAAAAGATACAGATTTTTGAATTTTCATACATCATTTTTGTATGGACAGCTGCCGAATTTGTATGGAAAATTATATGGACAAACTAATGATGCAAAATGGCTTCTTTGGGCATACCGAAGGCACCAAAAAAGTTTCAGTCGGATTAAAAAATACAAAAAAAATCGAATGACCGAAATCCTAGAGAACTGCTCAGTAGATGTCTTACAAAATAGCACAAATGGTATTTTTTAGATTTCAAATATGCTTAAATGCTATCATATTTGAAATTGTTGAAGCGAAAAATTGATCGTTGCCAGTTCAAATATCGATCATTACTCCAAGCTAGTTTTTATTTATATGAAATGTCTCAGTTCTTTTCCATTTTGGGTTCATTTAATCACCTTTTTATGCCGTTCAGGAGATATAGGTTTTTGAAAATTGAGTTTTTTTTGGCAAAAATCGTTGAAAAATGCAATTTTTTGAACCATCCTATTTCGAGGAGAACGACCCTAATCGCCAAAAAAGGTCTTTTTTGTTGTGGCCTCAATGCCAAATTTTAGCATAATAAGAGCACATTTGATCTGGATCCTACTGATTTAACGTGGATTCACTTTACAGTTCAGACTCGATTATCCGAAGTTCGATTATCCGAGGGTTCGTATAGGACTTTTCAAACCCATACTTCGACCCAATTTTAGTCAAAATTGATTAGTTGATTGCCTATTCAATAACTAAATGCCTTTTTTAATATTTCTTCACCGAAAAAAAAACTTGAGAAAACTTGTTATGACTTTCATCTTGTGATTGGACAACTGATTGATAAAAATATTGTAATGAATAAAAATTACGAATGCAACTTTTTCAGTGTTCCCCAATAGACATAATTTTTTGATTAGAATTTCTAACAATGTTTAAAAATCAGATTTCTTTAAAATATTAATTTGACATTTAAAGGACCATCCATAAACCACGCGGAAATCTAACCCCCCCCCTCATCGTGGACAATTTCCGTTAAGTGATCGTTAAGACCCCTCATACAATTTGTTGGAAAATCAGGATTTTCCATTTCTTACATTTCTTAAGTTGGTATGCCCCAAGATGCCATTTTGCATCATTAGTTTGTCCATATAATTTTCCATACAAATTTGGCAGCTGTCCATACAAAAATTATACATTAAAATTTAAAAATCTGTATCTTTTGAAGGATTTTTTTGATCGATTTGGTGTCTTCGGCAAAGTTGTAGGTATGGACAAGGACTACAATGAAAAAAAAATGATACAGGGTAAAATTTTTTTTGGTGATTATTTATTTAACTTTTTGTCACTTTTTTAAATGTTTTAGAGGACATCAACATTTCAAAAGGGCCAAACATTGATTATAACGCCCTTTTGAAATGGTAGTTTTGATTTCAAATTTTTGTTTTCGAAAAGAACGGAAAATTTCACGAATGTTTCATATTTTAACATTGTAAATCGGACCATTAGTTGCTGAGATATCGACATTAGAAAATGGTGGGTTGTTTGGGTGAGACTTAGAAAACATCACTTTTCCTGTTTTTAAACCTTGGCATGGCAATATCTCAGCAGCTAAGGGTCGTATCAACTAAGTTCTAAAAAGCAAAATATAGAGAATTTTCTCAGCTCTTCAAATATATTTTTTTTCGAAAGTGGGCAAAACTGTGCACTAATTTAAAAAAATAAAAACTTCGACTCTTTTTAAAAAATTGCCTATAAATGGCTTTAACTTGAAAACGGTGCAAATTATCAAAATTTTACTGAAGTACTTTTTGATTGAATATTTGATTTTGCATCGAAAAATTGAACAGAACATTTTTTTCGGCCAATATTTCGATTTTTTAAAAATCAGTATCGATTAAAAAACTATAACTCGGTCAACGATTTTTGGCACAACCCGAGCAGACGGAAATAACGTAGGCATAACATTTTTTGATATTTGAAAATACTAGGCCAATAACATTTTATGTTATTCATAACAAGATTTGTTATTCGTTGTTATGAATTTTTTGTTATTGGATTGTTATTGTAATAACAGACTAATAACGTTTTTAGTTATTCTTCGAACAAATCTTTGTTATTATTTTTGGTTATTTTAACAACTAATCCGGTCATCCCAATAAGCCCTTATGCAAAAATGGATTTTCCAAGAAGATTCCACAACGCTTTTTGTTATTTTAACTGTATTTGTTATTGAAATGGCATGAATTTAGTTATTACCGTCTGCCCGGGAACCTGTAAATATCTAAAAAGTTGGCTTTTGATGTCCTCTAAAACATATAAAAAAAAATAAAAAGAGTTTTTTTTTGCAAATCAAGTTTAAGTGACAAAAAGTTAAATAGAAAATCATCATTTGTTTTTAGTGTGGTCCTCATCCATACCTACAACTTTGCCGAAGACACCAAATCGATCAAAAAATTCCTTCAAAAGATACAGATTTTTGAATTTTCATACATCATTTTTATATGGACAGCTGCGAAATTTGTATGGAAAATTATATCGACAAACTAATGATGCAAAACGGCTTCTTTGGGCATACCGAAGGCACCAAAAATGTTTTAGCTGGATTAAAAAATACAAAAAAAATCGAATGACTGAAATCTGAGAGAACTGCACATTGAACAAAGTCTATAAAATTATTGCAATGATAAATACCAAAAATCATTTGTTTTGCCCAAAATATCCACGAATATCATCTGTTGCTCTGAGGGAATAAAGATTTTCTATTCTAATTGCTCGTTTTCCCAGTTCACTGACTTTCCTTGATAGATACAGATCAGGTAATTTATTTGACTGGTCGCAACTTCCCATTCTAATGGCAACTGTTTGCGTGCTGCCACCAGCGACAAATTAATGATCATATTGTCCTTTTTCACATCGGATTAGCAGCACTGCCCGATTGAGGGGGTGCAACCAGTACCACTATCTCACCAGGAACTCATCACCAGCCGGGTTGGTAAGATCAAGGTTGATTCAGCCAAGTTCAGCTAACTGTTCGTTACGTGCGGCACTCCACCACGGTGACCAACCGTTGTGACCCCTGGGGTCCACAGCCGGCTTGAAATTATAGCCCCGTGTTTTCACCCGTGAAAAATCCGCCAAAAGGGCAACCCCCACCTCACCTGCAACCCGCTCATCATGCCACTTAATGTGAGTAATACGATAATGGGCTGCTAATAATAATAGCCTGTAATCGATTGGCTTTTTTTATCGTGGGTTGCCGCCAAAACGCCATCTCTTTCTCTCTCCCGGTCTCGATCGATCGCGATGGGTTGGCTGAATGAAAAGAGCTGCATTGATGAATGGCGGAGGAAAATCGGAAAGAAACGCTCGCGCGCTTTTGCAGGGTAGCATGTGATTAAGACGTCTGGGTCTAAGGAAAATAAATCGATTGACGGCGACGGCCACGGCAGTGCTGCCCCTGTGGTTAAGCATGGCTGAGCACCAAACGAAGGTTAAACCATATCGAGCATGCCGCCGTGGCGCTGTATGTCATCCCGATAGGCCTTATGACTTGATTACAGGGAGACAGCGCGAACGAGATTGCTCAATCATGTTTTAATCGGGTTGTTTGGGTGGAGTGTTTTTGATTTTTGATTGATGCGATTAAGATAATATTGATTTACTGATAAAAGGGTTAAAGGGCAAGTTATTTTTGAGTTTATTTATCAATCATTGTTTTAGAGACAATACAAAACTTTGCTTTTGTAAAGAAAGTTAAGTTAAAGCAACATTGTTGATAATTGATTTAAGATTTTCTTAATCAAGATCTAGGAAAATTTCCCTTAGACTTCCACAAAAACTAATCATCACACTATATTACTTATGCAAACTCCCGGAAAACAGCAAGGGGTTTCCCGCTTTTCCCACTGCTCAAAGACAATTGGAGCGGTCTCCAATCGGAACAATTGCACTTCGATTGGGTGCGATAAACTGCGTTCTAATTGGTTGCATAACTTCTCAGAGCTCCCAGAACCGGGGTATCGGTGGGAAAACTCGTCCATCTAAAACGGGGTCCGGACCAGGTTGATTTATGATTGGTATGAGCGTCGTCGCAATCAAGATGTAGATGTAATTGTCGATGCGTGCGAGGGATGAGAATAATCTGTACGCACTAGAGAAGCACGTTTCGAGGAGGATTGTAGTCAATGTGTAATACTCAAAATGTTAATTGGGTTTATCACACGCGACCCGTACAGCAATCCTAGCATCCAGAACGTTCTTGCGTAACGAGTGCAACTGGATTATGCTAGCAAATTAAGGTAAAGTAATTTCAATCATCATTGTAATATTGTTATTGTTGTGATGAGTCTGTAACTAGTTAGACTCTCACAAGAAAAAATATACTTATGAATTTAACCTTATTCAAGTGAAAACATTACATTGATTGGATATAATTATTTTTCTAGTGTTATGATTTGTCTCATTTTTTTCAAAACATGTTTTGTTCGAATGTAACAAAAATTGCTTTTTGGCGAGCACTGAGCTCAAATTCCAAATATGAGCTTGATTGGAATTAACAGGAGCTGTCGCTTTGCATTTTAGTTTTGAATGGGATATTACCCGTGAAAAAGTCTTGTTAAAAAAAGTTTTGTGTTGGCACTTTGGTCACTGAAGCGTTTATTTTCAACATCATTGGCGTTTTGGCCAGATCCTTGCGCATCTTTTGGTGTAAATAACATAGAAGTTTGAAGCACCCTGGAGCTCGGTACAGACCTTCAAAGTTTGGCATTTTTTTTTCAAAAAGTCCAATCAAGCTCACATTTGGGATTTGGACTCAGTATGCCCACCGGAACAAACCCCTGAATGCTCGCCAAAAAGCCATTTTTGTTACACTCTAATGTATTCTGCTGGTTTGGACCACAAAATATCAATAATTTTATCTTTATCTTTTTTTATAATATTGCCCAAACAAATATTTACATTGACATTTTTCAAAATGTGTTTTTACTTGAAAGAATAAAAGTAAGAGCTAGATATTTTTCGTGATTTTGTGGAAGCCGCGAAATCCATGAAATATTTTAAGGGTCGTGAAATTTGATCAATGCCACGAAATTGAAAAAAAATAGTACAAAATTTAAAAAAAAAAAATAGTACAAAATTTTTGAATTCTATTTAAAACAACTCGTAAGTTTAGCTGTTAAATTGTTTGGAAAGGAAGCCAAACAATTTTAACAGCTATACCTACGAGTTTTTTTATGTCAAGAGTTAAAGATTATAATATGTTACTGAACGTGGATAAAAATTATAAATTAAACACATTTTTAAAATTATTTGAGATTTGGTTAAGTGCGTATGAACAAGTTTTGAAAAAATGTTTCATTTATAAAGATATAAATGTTCCCATTATAAAATAAGTTTAAAAAAATGAATTATATTAAATCATTTATTTTTTAAATCTCTCCTCAAAATAGAATTAGCTGAAGTATACCAGAAATTGTAATATTTTGAGATTCATTTCAGTTGATTCAATGATTAAAGAAAGATGTTTCTAAATCATCATCAAATGGAATTTGCCTAAACTTCTCGAACCAAAAAAAAAAATGTGATGACGAAAAACAATCATAACAGTTATTAATCGATTAATAATTTGCTGTGTTTTATTCTTTTTTATCTGACCAAATTAAGATAGCTGAGAAAAGATATTGATAATTCAGCTGACGAAATGCTGTAAACCTTTCAAACTTTTGCAAACATTTTTTTGTTGAATAAATTATAATGTTGCTCTGAGTGCTGCAATTTTTTTACGGAAGGTGTCCTATTCATAATCTTTTAAATAGATATTCACCATATTTTGGAATATTTCGTAAAACTAGGCTCTTTGGTTCCGAGACCTTCAAAACAGCAGATAAAGTTTTCCATTTGATCTATTTGTAAATTCTGCTATGATTTTTTTCATCTTTAAATTATTTTAACTTTAAAGCTTAACTCTGGACTGGATAGCTAATATATAAAATAGATGAAAAGATATAGTTTGGAAAAATGTGATTTTTAAGAAATTAGTTGAAAAGCGTTTTTTTTAATACAGTCAACCCACATATTCGGAACACCCACAAATTTGGAACACTTTTGTGGTAATTTGTCAATAGGATGCAAAATACAACTTTTCTGTCGTCCCTGATATTTTTAGGACCTTTATTTAGAATTCTCTTGCAATTTCACTAGTAAAAATAGTACCTTTTGAACAAAAAAACTCAAATCAAGACTATTTTATCCAGCACTGCCTCCAAATTGGCTGTTTCATAATTGTGGAATGTTATTGTGCCTCCCACAATTGTGGAACACCTGAATGTAATTGACATTTTCACAAAAAAAAAGTTATCAGACCATGTTTAAAACATCACTACACTCAAAAAAATTAGTTCTCGTAAACGTATGAACGCTCCCGAACAGACGGTAATAACTAAATTCATGCCATTTCAATAACAAATACTGTTAAAATAACAGAAAGTGTTATGGAATAATCTTGAAAAATCCATTTTTGCATAAGAGTTCAATAACAGTTTATGTTATCATAACAAAAATTGTTATTGGTCTGATATTGATTGACAGCAAAAACAACTTGAGAATAACATTTTTTGTTATGGAAGAATAACTCCAAACGTTATTGGGATGATCGGATTAGTTGTTAAAATAACAAAAAATAATAACAAAGATTTGTTCGAAAAATAACGAAAAATGTTATTAGTCTGTTATTACAATAACAATCCAATAACAAAAAACTACCTTAATCCACCTATGTGGTTGATGCCTTCCTCACTTTTTACCAACAATGGGTAATATGAGTGATTTAGACACATATTTCAGCTATTTTTTTAGATCCAGAAAAATAAGTACACAGATATAACTTAAGTGGTCATAACTCGAGACAGGGTTGCCAGATCTTCTATGTTGTGGTCTTGTTGGAAAGGTCTCTTGATTATCTAACCAACGATGGGTCGGATGATGGATCCGGACATCGTTTACATACATTTAAGTGAGATCCGGCTTCAAAAAAGTACATAAATATCACTTAAGTAGTCATGACTCGAGACAGGGTTGCCAGATTTTTAATGTTGTGGACTCGTTGGAAAGGTCTCTCGATTACCTATCCAACGATGGGTTGGATGATGGATCCGGACATCGTTTACATACATTTAAATGAGATCTGGCTTCAAAAAAGTACATAAATATCACTTAAGTAGTCATTACTCGAGACAGGGTTGCCAGATCGTCAATGTTGTGGACTCATTGGAAAGGTCTTTCAATTACCTATCCAACGATGGTTTGGATGATGGATCCGGACATCGTTTACATACATTTAAATGAGATCCGGCTTCAAAAAAGTACATAAATATCACTTAAGTAGTCATTACTCGAGACAGGGTTGCCAGATTGTCAATGTTGTGGACTCATTGGAAAGGTCTCTCAATTACCTATCCAACGATGGTTTGGATGATGGATCCGGACATCGTTTACATACATTTAAATGAGATCCGGCTTCAAAAAAGTACATAAATATCACTTAAGTAGTCATAACTCGAGACAGGGTTGCCAGATCGTCAATGTTGTGGACTCATTGGAAAGGTCTCTCGATTACCTATCCAACGATGGGTCGGATGATGGATCCGGACATCGTTTACATACATTTAAGTGAGATCCGGCTTCATAAAAGTACATAAATATCACTTAAGTAGTCTTAACTCGAGACAGGGTTGCCAGATTTTTAATGTTGTGGACTCGTTGGAAAGGTCTCTCGATTACCTATCCAACGATGGGTCGGATGATGGATCCGGACATCGTTTACATACATTTAAGTGAGATCCGGCTTCAGAAAAGTACATAAATATCACTTAAGCAGTCTCAACTCGAGACAGGGTTGCCAGATTTTTAATGTTGTGGACTCGTTGGAAAGGTCTCTTGATTACCTATCCAACGATGGGTCGGATGATGGATCCGGACATCGTTTACATACATTTAAGTGAGATCCGGCTTCAAAAAAGTACATAAATATCACTTAAGTGGTCATAACTCGAGACAGGGTTGCAAGATCTTCAATGTTGTGGACTCATTGGTAAGGTCTCTTGATTACCTATCCAACGATGGGTCGGATGACGGATCCGGACATCGTTTACATGCATATAAATGAGATCCGGATATATGTGAAAACACATTTTTATACATAACTTTTGAACTAGTTATCGAAACTTCAAACAATTCAATAGCGATGTATGGGACCCTAAACCAAGTCGAATGCAACTGGTTTGGTCAAAATCGGTTCAGCCAGTGCTGAGAAAACTCAGTGAGAATTTTGGTCACATACATACATACACACACACATACACACACACATACACACACACATACACACACACATACACACACACAGACATTTGTTCAGTTTTCGATTCTGAGTCGATATGTATACATGAAGGTGGGTCTTCGAGCTTTTAATAAAAAGTTCATTTTTAGAGCAGGATTATAGCCTTACCTCAGTGAGGAAGGCAAAAATCATAACGGCGAATAACAAATCTTGTTATAAATAACATAAAATGTTATTGGCCTAGTATTTTCAAATAACAAAGAATGTTATTCCCAAGTTATTTCCGTCTGCTCGGGGTTCGGGAACAAGAAAGAAAACTGTTCACTTTCATGGTGCAATGCACTATAAAAGTTGAACAGTTTTCTTCCTGGTTCCCGGTGGCATGAACGCTGTTCACGTATACGCGAACTCATTTTTTTGAGTATAAGCTTGAGTTTTATTGGTTTCAGAGTGCGAAGTCATTTTGCCTTCCTCACTGAGGTAAGGCTATAATCCTGCTCTAAAAATGAACTTTTTATTAAAAGCTCGAAGACCCACCTTCATGTATACATATCGACTCAGAATCGAAAACTGAACAAATGTCTGTGTGTGTGTATGTGTGTGTGTATGTGTGTGTGTATGTGTGTGTGTATGTGTGTGTGTATGTATGTATGTGACCAAAATTCTCACTGAGTTTTCTCAGCACTGGCTGAACCGATTTTGACCAAACCAGTTGCATTCGACTTGGTTTAGGGTCCCATACATCGCTATTGAATTGTTTGAAGTTTCGATAACTAGTTCAAAAGTTATGTATAAAAATGTGTTTTCACATATATCCGGATCTCATTTATATGCATGTAAACGATGTCCGGATCCGTCATCCGACCCATCGTTGGATAGGTAATCAAGAGACCTTACCAATGAGTCCACAACATTGAAGATCTTGCAACCCTGTCTCGAGTTATGACCACTTAAGTGATATTTATGTACTTTTTTGAAGCCGGATCTCACTTAAATGTATGTAAACGATGTCCGGATCCATCATCCGACCCATCGTTGGATAGGTAATCAAGAGACCTTTCCAACGAGTCCACAACATTAAAAATCTGGCAACCCTGTCTCGAGTTGAGACTGCTTAAGTGATATTTATGTACTTTTCTGAAGCCGGATCTCACTTAAATGTATGTAAACGATGTCCGGATCCATCATCCGACCCATCGTTGGATAGGTAATCGAGAGACCTTTCCAACGAGTCCACAACATTAAAAATCTGGCAACCCTGTCTCGAGTTAAGACTACTTAAGTGATATTTATGTACTTTTATGAAGCCGGATCTCACTTAAATGTATGTAAACGATGTCCGGATCCATCATCCGACCCATCGTTGGATAGGTAATCGAGAGACCTTTCCAATGAGTCCACAACATTGACGATCTGGCAACCCTGTCTCGAGTTATGACTACTTAAGTGATATTTATGTACTTTTTTGAAGCCGGATCTCATTTAAATGTATGTAAACGATGTCCGGATCCATCATCCAAACCATCGTTGGATAGGTAATTGAGAGACCTTTCCAATGAGTCCACAACATTGACAATCTGGCAACCCTGTCTCGAGTAATGACTACTTAAGTGATATTTATGTACTTTTTTGAAGCCGGATCTCATTTAAATGTATGTAAACGATGTCCGGATCCATCATCCAAACCATCGTTGGATAGGTAATTGAAAGACCTTTCCAATGAGTCCACAACATTGACGATCTGGCAACCCTGTCTCGAGTAATGACTACTTAAGTGATATTTATGTACTTTTTTGAAGCCAGATCTCATTTAAATGTATGTAAACGATGTCCGGATCCATCATCCAACCCATCGTTGGATAGGTAATCGAGAGACCTTTCCAACGAGTCCACAACATTAAAAATCTGGCAACCCTGTCTCGAGTCATGACTACTTAAGTGATATTTATGTACTTTTTTGAAGCCGGATCTCACTTAAATGTATGTAAACGATGTCCGGATCCATCATCCGACCCATCGTTGGTTAGATAATCAAGAGACCTTTCCAACAAGACCACAACATAGAAGATCTGGCAACCCTGTCTCGAGTTATGACCACTTAAGTTATATCTGTGTACTTATTTTTCTGGATCTAAAAAAATAGCTGAAATATGTGTCTAAATCACTCATATTACCCATTGTTGGTAAAAAGTGAGGAAGGCATCAACCACATAGGTGGATTAAGGTAGTTTTTTTTTGTTAAAAATATGTACTCCTGGAGAGAAAAAAAAAGTTTGTTTACATCGTAAGAAAAAAAGTGTTTCGAATTTGTTGATTTCAAGGGTCAATGTTTTTCTTTAAAAACTTGATATAAAACGTAAAATTGAACAGCCGGTCTATACATCATTCAAAAGATCGAAAGAAAAGCTTTTACATGAAAGAAAAAACAAATTATTATGTTCAATTATCGATTTTCTATGATTTGTTGAACATTGGCAGATCTGTAAACTGTTCCGAAAATGAGGGATGACTGTACCTACCCTTAGTTTTAAACAAAAAAAGGGCTAATTATTTTGACCAAAGCAAAATTCAAACACATGTTTATTACGGAAATGTTTACTCTTCAAGTGTACTTAAAAAATCCTTTTATTGTGCAACATTTTTAAAGTTCCTGATTAGTATGAAATTTTCAGGGTTTGATTGTCGATACATGGAATGAGCTCCTGCCAAATCTACGACAAAAGGAAGTGAGTAATTTAACAGGTTATTGTAAATCACATTTTAGACATTTAAAAAAAAACATACTTCGGACAGATTTTGTTAAAATATAAAACTTTATTAGATGAAAATGCATATTCTGATTTTATTTGAAACTGATGTAGTTTTGTTCCATGACAACAAAATATAGCGCTGATTTTATATGGTGTATCAGAAGTCCTTCAGTAAATTTACTAAAGATAACACCATCATAAATTAACTTCAACTAAACCACTAATACCGCTAGATACTTGATTAGGTCGATACGTCGATCTAGATCACAGTCTTTACGGACAACTTCCGTGCAGTAGAACGTGATCGCACGATTAAGTGCCATGATAACGCACTCCATCAACGCGCAGCAGCACTGTGTCAAAGAGTTTCAATGACCGAGATCCGACGGCGCTACAAGAGCGACGACAAACAACTCTGGCACCGCGATCTTCAAGAATGTCGTTCACGTTCTTGTTCTAAAACTTCCCCTCCCCCTCACCTCTCATAAATCAATTAAGCGCTGCCACGGCAACAACTGATTGCCAACGGCACACTCGGGCTTCGCAGATTATCCACTAATCAATAGGCATCTGCTTCATAATCTACATAATCCACGGTGAACTAAAGCCGGTGGGCTTTAATCTGGTATGTTTACCCAGCTGGAACCCCGGTGCGCGGGAGGTGATCTTAATAGCTCAACTGATTACACGCTAATCCCATGGATTTGAGAGCCACCTTTATTCGCGGCCCAGCTGGTTGTAACTCGCGGGTAGTTATGCGCGCTGTGGGTTCATGATCGGCGATCGTTGCACTGTGGGTGGTGTAGGTGGGCAAAAAAATGAAGTTTGTTTTGAGTTATATTATCTTTTCCAATTTTAAAATTGTTCTAACCCATGGTGCGTCGCTTCAACTTGCTCGCCATGGGAAAAAACTGCTCGCGGTGTGAAAATGGCTCAGCCTACAAACACAAACTGTTCTCAGCCGTGTTTGCATATGCTGTCGGGCTGGGTAAAGTGTCGACGACGAGTGGTAATTTAATGTTACGACTAGAAACGCGGAACCGATTCCAGTGTTTATGTTCGATTGTTTTGCGCTGATTAAAGAATTAGAATGTAGAACACTCCGAGAGTGAGACAGACAGGGAGAGAGGCTGGGAAGACTCTACAGTTCTCCGGGCTACTAATAGGAAGGAGGTGCCGGGAGACAGTTACGATCGGTTGATTACAATCTACGACTACGATCTACAAACAGTCCAACCCCGCGTAGGGTCGGACCTCTACAAAGCAAAAGCGCAAAATGATACCACCGGCACACGATGAATGATGATCATGATGGAGTAGTGATGGGAGACCCAGATATCGGTTTTGTGATCGTAAGGTGAGGTCCGAATTCAAGCGCGGCAGTGCAGTGATGAGGAAGTTCACCCCCAGGTTCCGGTCTTTGAACTCTGAAAGTAAGAAAGGAAAATGGCGCGAGCAGAGGGCGACGAGGCAAGCAGCGAAGAGCAAATGGTTTGCTCTCTTGAGATGTTTGAGGTGACATTGGCAGGGTGAGTTCCAAATCGGGCCACTTACCCCATTCAGCAACCCCATCTGTGACATAGGCCGTCGATTTCGGGGGTAGAACCGATGCGCCAGACTCACGAGCGTGTCGTCGTACCCAAACACCAGCTCGTCCGCGGTTAGTGAAATGAAGGGCTTGTACTTGGTCGCCGTCAGCACCAGCGAGATGGTCTTCGTCAGGAAGTAGCCCAGGTAGTTGCTCTGGGTCGAGATGGTCTGCGGGGGAAAAAAAAAGGATTATTAAAAACTCCAAATAAGTTCGAAGTTACCAACCAGCAGTGGAATATTTGGTGTCGTTATTCGTTGGTTCTTATCTACGCTTAGCTCAGGAACAAATTGTAAGATTTTCTTGTGCTGGTATGTTACAGTGTAGTTGTCATGGAACTTGATATTCACTTTTTCCATATCTTCTCTGAAACGAAACGGGGAAAGAGAGCACAGCAAAAGGCGTTGATGTTAGACAAAGTGGTCGTAATTGTGTTGTAACTTCATGCAAAAATAGTTTGATCTTGCAATCCTTTTTAGCTGAGGTTTTTTTGTATTTTTGTATGTTTGTATTTTATTGTGTTGAGCTTGGTGAGATTTGTCATTGTCTGGCAGTCATAACATTTACCCATGTCATGCTTGAACACTTTGTAAAATTCCACGAAATTGCCGAGCAAAACATTCCCGAGTCCAAACGGAAACGATAACGATAATGCGTATCCGCCTTCCACCAACAACATCAACAACAACAAATTAACTTTGCTGGAGCGTCACACACTCATTAGATTACTTGGGAAGAACCGCTTGATTAACTTAGTTACAGAGCCGATCTACAGAGTAGCTATATCTCCGGCCTTACTTGCTGACTCATCGACTTTGCGACCTCATACATCTCAGCCAGTTCAGTTCATCAACAGATGAGTACATTACACTCCACGTAGGTTCGTACAATTCTAATGGCGACCAGCCAGCCAGGTAGCAGCAGTTAATTTACTGGTCGAACTTGAGTGTGGAATTTGATTGCTCTGTGCACTTTACAACTTTATGGAGAATGCATTGACCCTCCGATGCGATCACCTGAACTGCTGCTAGGAGCGGGATTTCCTCCCGACAGGTAACGGTTTTCTAGTGTAAATCCAAGGATCAAGTCTAGAAGCAGAGCTGCAAGGAAATGTTGCCTGACAGCTAGTTAAGAGGATGTTGTTGGAGCTATTTCAATTCATGAAATTTTTCCGAAGGAAAACAATTCTGAGATGATTGCTCGAGCAAATCTCACACATGAGGTACGTCAATGGCCGGGAAAGGGAATTCCCGGTTCAATTGTTACTAATAATAAATCTGCCGCTGTGCGTAGGTAGTGTTTCAGGTTATTAGATCTCCCTTCCGTACTGCGATATCATCTTGTGCTATTTATATGTATATTAGATTCCATGAATTCTGTCGATGATTAATGAATGATGGTTTTTCCAAATAGAGCAATCGAAAAAATTCCATTCTTAACAAAAACAAAGATTTACTCACCTATAAACGAACGGTCCTACTTCAACTAGTTTTGGCTTTTCACCGGTGAGAAACCCCTCCGGATTGGTTACGTTAAAAATATACACCTTAGTTAACCTAGTGACACCGGGTCGCTGCCAATAGTGGAAGCTGAGTGTGCCATTCCATAATCTTAAATTCTGAAAGTATACAAGCAGATAAGTTTTAATAAATCCTTTCCTTCGATTCAGTTATGAACAACACACCTTCATAATAAAAATATTTAACCAAGGAACCGAAGATAATATCACACCAGCGATGAGGGTAGCTATCCCGAATATAATTACTGCTAAGCGACCTGCAAGAACATGAAGAAAAGAAACCACCTGATCAGAACTCCCAGGAAATAATTCGCTTTATTAGAGTACATCAATCAGCAAAATGGAGAAAAACCCGAAAAGAGCCAAAGTCCATTCATTATCCACCGGTTGCGATCGTGGGTTGGAAGGAACAGACATCAAAACAAACAATATTTTTTTCAAACAAAGCTGATGTTGACGAACACGAATCTGGTTTTTTCTTGTTTGCAAATCTCAAGAACTTGTATTTGCGCATCCGGAATCACTTATCATTTGAAATTTCAACGTGTATAATTCTGACTGTTTGCGTAAGAGAAATTTCAGTGTACTCGTTGATCAATCTGCTTGGATTTTTGAAAATCAATTCAATATAAATTTGTGCAAGTCATTTAATAAAACCCACAATGACTCACATTTAATTAAATAATTACTCAAACTTGCTTGCAGAAAACCGTGGCAGGTTTTAATTAGATTATATTTTGTCGTAATAATAAGCAAAAACCAACACCTCCCAGCGTGCAAAAACAAGCATCCCATCCAATCAAGGCGCCGCCGCACACATATCGATTCAAATAAAAATCCATACAAAGTAATTGCCTTTGTACTCTGTACCGCAAATCTAACTAATTACAAAACGAACTTCTCGTGTGTTTGTGTGTGTGTGTGTGTGACTGAGGTGAGAAAACTTGCGCACATCAAACAGCATCTTCTAATCAAGCGGAGCGGGGAGGGGGTAATAAATCCTAGCGATTGATTAAATTGATCTTTTGTCTGATGCGAGTGGAGAAGTGTTGGGATGATTTTTTTTGCTGAACGAACGTTACTGGATATTATTCGATACAAAGCTACAAGATCCGTAATGGGATTAATTTTTAGAATACGTTTATCAGATTTGTTTTTAAATTGTTGTGTTGGGTTACATTGGGTCATACAAATTTCAGCGTTTTTGTATGACCCAATCTCACCCCAGACCAAATGTCACCCCACTCCTGATGATGGTATGTCAGAAACAATGTGTAATTGAACCTATATGTGTGCAAATTAACCTCTTTTTGGTGTTTTGCCAATTTTTCGAATCGAGGCAATATTGAACCTTCCAATTTTACAGTTTTTTTACTGTATTGATGATCTTATTAAGCAGTTTTGGGCTCGCTAGAAAAAAATATTTAGAATTTTTATAAAATTCCTTTATACACTATTGAGTGGTTTTCTACGATTTCGAAAATTGACATTTTTGGTCTAAAAAAATATATGGAAATTACCTATTTTTCTAATGTTATGCCGCAACTTATGCGTGATTTTAAAATATTGAAATTAGTTTTACTTAAAAGATCAGATTTCACAAAAAAAATCCGATTAACATTGAAAATCTGACCAACAGTTTCCGAGATATCGTTAGATGGAAATTCATGCTAATTAGGTGACACTTGAAGAAATTAAATTTCATCGACTTAAATTTTTTGAGAAGCTGTATCTGAGATCTCAGAGAGAAACTTATAGGAAATTTTCTCAGCATATTAATTTTTTTTTCGGAGGTGCTTAATTTCCAAGAATTATTTTTTAAGCTAAAAAAAATCGTACATTTTATCAATTCAAAAAATGTAGAATACATTTCAATTGCAAATTCAATTCTGTTTTATTTATTGCAAATTCTTTGCAAAGTCCTTATCAACTGTGCCATAAATCCCTTTTCAAAACACAGAATTTCAAACATTTACATACTTTTTTATGACTTGTCCCCAAAATTGTAAGGAGACTTGTATGGAAAAACGGATTATACAAAATGACTATTTTTGATATATGGAATACACGGACAAGATTTGGTCCTAATGGAAAAATACCTTGAATCGTCGATTTGAGAAATCGTAGAAGCTCATTCAAAACACCAAATTTTGAAACCAACTTTCTACTTTTTTGATTATTGGTTGAATGTATACGAAACTGTGTTTCTTTGAAAATGGTTTTCTGATATATTTGGTGACTTGAAGAAAATAATGTGGACAATTAAGAAAAATAATGATTTGTTAATATAATTTCTTCTTTAAAAGGTGTATTTTTAAAACCATATTTTTAATTTTTTGAGGACATTTTGCGCTAAATTGAGTTAAGAATGCAATTTTATTATGGCTTGCAATGTCTCACTTTCCAACCATAACAAATATCTAAAAATTAATTTCAATCCTGATAATCCTGATCCATTAAACCCCGGAAACTCCATACATAGTATAAAATTTAAATCAGATCAGATTGTGCTCTATTGATTCATCCGTTTTACATTTTGATTTTTGATTTTCGGAGTCCCGAAACCAGGTCCATCCAAATTTTGAGGTTCCAAAAAACGTGTTTGTTTTGTGTTCTCTATTTTTTGTTTTTCAAGGTCAAAGTAAAAACGCACTTTCTAGAAACTTCAGAAAGCGACATAAGACAAGATAGCACGATTCTGGTAAATTGACTATATATTTTGAATACAATCGGCTTGATTTTCAATTTTAAAACTAATCTTTTTAAATGAAATTTTCCGATTTTTCGAACATTTTTATTCAAAGCAAGTGAAATTTAACTCTTGCGTTTGAGAATTTTTTGAAAAACTTAAAAAGTTTTTTCTATTTAATCCTTACATTTGTAAAAAATAAATAAAATATTTACAGTTTGACATGATTATCTTCCATTTTTATTTTTAGACTTGATCTAAAAAACAAAATCTCAAAATCAATCTAAATATCTGTGGAAGAAAACAAGAAAGAGAATAAAAAAATTATTTTTTTAAATTGATGTTTTGGGTTGGCTGGCTTGTTTTCAACAAAATTGTTTTATTTTTTATTTTTATGCATTTGTGACTTGTTTCCCCCTCAACATAATTCAAATTCATCGGATTACTCATCTTATCAAAACAGAGGTGTTAAAATCGCCATTCCACCACTCTCCGTGCAAAGGACATCGCTGTCCATTTCATCTGCTGTGTGTCACCTCGATTCGTCTCGCTTGCATGATCCTGAATGGGTTGCTTGGATCAAATCAAGTCTTGTGCGCATTTTTTGTTTTGTTTCGTCCGCGCCATTTCTGTCAACAGTAGACCACAGAGAGCGCGCAAGGGTCACAACAGCACGTTTTTCGTCAAGATTAATGCGAGTTTGCGCGAGATCTTGATGGATGACAAACCGGCACTGGCCAGAACGAATCTCCACGAAAGTGCCGAGCCACACACAATAAACTCGTGTGTTAATTGCCCATTGTCAGCTGGAAAGTGCGCGCGACATAAAAGATGCTAGTCCTGTGCACGCTTGACGGCTTAGCTTAATTGCAGTTTGAAATGTTTTTTTTTCTTGTGGACCAAGAATCTTTCGACAAAATAATTGTACTCTGGAAGCTATATGTCTTGAGACATGAGTCCATCCAAACGGCAAATTGCAGCTTTCAAGAATCAATATCAATAAACCAGAGGATATTTATATCCAGTATTACATAATAGCCGTCGACGTTTTTTTCACATCCCGAGGCTACAATATGAGCCATCGATTCACATAAAGAAAAAGAAACAACAGTCAGATGGACTCAGAAGAAATGATTGGCGAGCCGTGCAGCAGAGGTAAAAAAACCGATAATTGACTTTTTCTCATTCTTGTACACACCCAACCAAGCAACTGCAGCAATTGAGCGAAATGCAATCGAGAGATGGAAATTTGCATAAATCGTCTGGTGCAGGCCCCCTGCGAGTGAGGGTCGATTGGTTACATTTTGTCGGTGTGTCTACACTCAAACCTCGAGCGATCAAGCAATCAGCTGATTTGAAGTATGCCGAATTAATGGTTTGTTGTGGAATGCAACAAAGGTATGGTCTTTTTTAATGGTCATGTAGATCCAAAAGAGAAGCCACAATACTTTTTACACCATAAGGCACGTTTGATTTCATACATTAGAGCTCCCACAACGCCGTACTCATCATCTGTCGAGATGGCTCAACGTGGTACGTACGTACTAGTAGTAATGGATATGGCTATTTCTTCACCTGAGATGCCCCCGTAGGAGGTGGCATCTTGTGTCGTCGTGCCACGTCTGGTTTGGCAAGAGATCCCCAGAAAAAAGCCTATCATATTACCGTTCACTACAAGAACCAGCACAAACACCACTCCAATAATTGATTTGAATTAATCTTTGAACACCACACCAACACCACCACCTCGAACCATGTTGCACTTTTTCGCCAGCCAGAGACAAGTGTCGTCAAGCTGATGATGATGGTGTGGCATTACAACTCCTTATGTGTACCTACAACTCCCTGCTCCTTAAGAGTTTTGCTTGCATAACCCCTCCGCGGGCTGAGTCAGCGAGCGAAAAGCTCTAATTGGTGGCCAACTGACCTACCGCAACAACGACAACAACAGCACCGCAACAAGCCGCCACGAAACCGGCTTGGTGGCAGTGAAAGATTTTCTAATCCAGCTTGCTTTTGCTCCGACCGCGACTTAGGTACTTGGCATAGCTGCGCATACTTGGCCACATTTCGACACTCTTCATTCTAGAAGAACCGGGTCTACCACAAGTTTACTTTTTTTTTGCTGCTATCCCCAAATGCAATAAATACCCCCGCGTCTACGAAGGTGCTCGCTGAAAAGGAGATTTAAGTTAAAGTTTTTCCGTTGGCTTTTTATGCAACAGTCAGCAACCTAATTAGTACTAGCAACAAAACAGCTAGTAGCGACTTCTTGCTGGGCGGCGTCGCAATGTTAGACGGGGTGATCATCGACGAACGTCGTAAGTAACTACAGTTTACGGACTCGTGTGGAATGACTGGCGTTTAGATACTTTGTTGTTGTTTTTTTTTAGATTTCGGGCAGGGTAATTGAAGCAAAAAGCAACGTTTAGTTAAGCTAAACGGTCATTTTAGTACACACGTGGGCAGGCCCGTAGCCAGGGGGGGGGGGCTTCCGGGCTGCAGCCCCCCCCGACATTTTTTCCAATTTTTTAAAAATTGCACTACCTTAAAAAAATCTAAAATCAACGATTGTGTGTTCTCTTCCCAGAAATAATTTGTAAGATAGAGAATCAAGAATTGATTGATCAAACTAAGTAATTTGCCTGTCCATTGCCGGGCTCAGTTTTTGTAGATTATGGATCCAAAATTTAGATATTTAAAAATTGAGCTGCAGATTTGAACATTGTTCCATTCAGTAACATCTCATTTATCTTGTAGTTTTAGCATGACATTGGTTAGGATGGTCCAAATCTGGGCTTACTTGGGGCTATCCCCTGAAATCAAAGATTTACGCATCACTAGCCTAAGTTCCAAAATTTGAGCTTTTTCTGACCACTGACCACCAAGTTTGGGCAAAATCGTCAAATTGTATGGAGAAAAGCAACTGTTTCAGTTTTTGACCAATGGAAGGCGCAATAACTATCCAGTTCTTATCAATTTTCAGAACTAATATCTTCTTTAAATTTGGAAAAACTTTCCCGAAGACACCTTATTTCTTTGGGTTTTTTGCTAAAAAGTTATTAACCTTCGAAAATAGCAATTTCCGAGCGGACTGCTCTAAGGGGCTACATAGAAATAATTACCGTCATCTGGGGCGAATCGGGACTACAGTCCGAATAGGGACAGCAAAAATCCTTAGATCTTGTTGTCTTATTTTTGATTGTAGAACTTAAGTATGACCCCTGAAAAACCATAAAATAATTTAGAATTTTTGGATTCAATGTGGCGGTCAAAATGGAGGTCAAGAAATATTTCTAGTGTTTTTTTTAAAGGTCTAATAAACCAAATTTCCAGTTTTTGCTTTTTGGGTGCTTTTGAAACCGTCAGGGGTATTAAAAAACACCCAAAAAGCAAAAACTTGGTGTATTGGACCATTAAAAAAACAGATGCCGAATTTGATGTTAAAAACAAGCAAATAAAACATGCCGATTTCATTTGTTCCTGATTCGGTTATCCGAAGTCCTTCGAACTTCGGATAATCGAAACTTTGGATAATCGAGGCTTCGGCTAGTCGAATTTGGATTGTAAAATTAATAGCCCTCCTTTATTTGCATTAAAACCTTTAAACTGTTAATACATGTTTTTTCTCTACATTTTTCAAAATTTATCATAATTTCTCAAAAATATTAAGATTTTGTTTTCAAAAACGAAAGCATTTAATATGAAAAACATTTGAGTGAATTTTGACAATTATCAGAAATACAATTCTAATTTTATCGTTTTGGTTTTAAGAATATGGTTAGTTACATATCTAAGACCTTAGAGAAAAATGCTTGAGAAATATCTGTGTGTATTTTTTTATTACTTTTTCGTATACCTTTTTTCCGAAACCACTCGTCCAAAATGCTTTCTTTTGGTCACATTTTTTAGTTTCCACTGTGGCCAATCTCCAATTTTTATTTAATATATTAAAAATCGGAAGATCAAATAAGTGAATACTTATTATCAACGAATTTTCACTTTGTGCATGAGCTTGCGATTTTTAAAGGAAGAAATAAAATGATAAAAATATTCAAAACGTTAAAAAAATTTAAGCTTGGATTCAAAAACTTTGAAATTAAATTAATTTAACATCACTTTCAAATTATATAATTTCTAATCAATAATTCATTTTTAAACTATTTAATTTCTATTTTTTTGATTTTACAGATTAGAATTTGCATTTTGAAAATTTTAAAATTTCTTTATTATTTTTTTATAATTTCTTATTTCTGAATATCAATTGTAAATATTTTCCAAAGTTTATGTTGCCACCTTTTCAAAATGGACCAAAAAACAGAGAGCAAATACAATATTAAAAAAAAAAAAGCTTCACAATTTTAATGGAAATAACTTATTTCGATTAAGTCTTTTTAGGACCAGCGACCAGGTCGGTCTGGAAAACAAATTTGAAATGTTTTTCCTGCTTTGATAATCATATACGACATGTTTGGGCTCGTTTAAAAATATTTAGAATTTTTGTAACATGTCGCGGAACCGCGGAAAGTTTTTTCTCACGAAAAAAGGATTTCGCCATCAGCTAGATATTTTGAAAACTAATGATGCAAAACAACTGTACTGATTTAAAGTGTGTTTTGAACACTTTTAAAATAATAAAACCATAGCTTGTAGTTTTGATTTGTAACCCTCTCAACTTTGGTCAGAGTTTAGTGACATAAACTTCAGAATAATATTCGCAACGGCTAATTGAAGATTTAAAAATTTTAAACTTTCAAATTTCTAAATTTTCATAATTTTTGATTTAAATTTTTTTGGTATAAGACAAAGAAATGCCAGAAATCAAAAATAAAAATAATAAAAACATAAAAAAATTTAAGATAACAATTCAACAGAATAATATCAAAAAATCTGAAATTCCTAAAATTAAAAAATCTAAAACTGAAAAATTAATAAAATAATTGATACTTAAGAAATCCTAAACTAAAAAAAATATCATTTTAAAATTAAGTTATTCAAAATCCAATAAATTATGTTTTTTCAATCTTAATTTTTGGATGCTTTAAATATTTTTATGTTTGAATTCTAGTATTCCTAAATTAATTTATATTTACCAGTAAATTAAGTGATTTTTGTAATGGCTTTTCCCTTATTTCAGCATTTTAAGATTCAGCGTTTTGATAGTCAGCTTCATGAGGCAATTCTTCAATATTATTTAAGCGAATACATTATTTTCAAACGTTATTTTCAGTCGCATCCAAATAAACAAATCAAAATCTCATCAACACATATTGCTCCCGAAGAAATATCAAACGACGCTTTTTGTTTCTGTTACTTTTCAGCTGCGTACCGCTTAAGAGAAGTCTTTTCGTAAACCTTTTCTTGACCGTTCCTTGAGATTTTTTTGTATGGAGTTTTAAGAGTCTCCGTACTACAGCTCATTTTATTAAATTTTCGTTTGAAAGTAAAATATAGTTCTTGTAGCAAAATTCAGACTAAGATTTGATTTACAGGAAAAATGTAATTGATTTAAGAATTCTTACAGAAAGTATTCTTTACTTTTAAAACACAAATTTAAGATAATAATTACACATGATAATTTCAAAAAAATCAGAAATTCCATAAATGAATAAAATCAAATACATAAAAAAATATAAAATAATTACAACTAAAAAAATCCTTAAATTACAAAAAAAAGATTTTTTATCATTTTTAAATAAAGATATTCGAAAAATAATTTTCAATCATTTCAATAAATTATGTTTTAAAAATCTTTATTTTTGGATGCTTCGAATATTGGTATGTTTGAATTCAAGTGCAGACTAAGATTAGATTTACAGGATAAAACTAATCAATTTATGAATTCTTACATAAAGTTTTCTTTATTTTCAATTTAGCAAGGTTTCGTAAATTTAAAATTTCTAAACCATAAAATGTGCAGGATTTTGTTCCTAGAGTCAAGATATTGCTTGAACATACATCGATTTTAATAAATGGTTACAATCCTAAATTATTAAACATGTATATAGATTAAAATTTTATTAAAAAATTATCTTTAGAATTGAGATCTGATTAAATTTTTTTGTCATGTTTTAAAATTTAATTTTTGCTCAAATTCTGGACCAATTTTCAGAATACAATGAGTAATGAATTTGAAAATGGCGTTTAGTCGGAATATTAAAGTTAAACATGATTCGTTTTAATGTTTGATGCAATCGAGGAAAATTTTAACGGTTACATATGCATTTAAAAATGGTTACATATGCATTATTAACAACTCTTCCAGTGAATATTTTGGCGTTAAAAATTAATTTAATACATTTTATCTAAATTTTTTAACACATTAAAATTAAACACAGGCACTGATTTTTTTTCTTCAAATATATATTTATTATAGGCCTACACAGAAAAAAAATTTGAATTTTCTCGACACGGAAAAAATGAATCACATGTAAACTCAGTTGATGTAAACTTGAGATTCGACGTAATTTTTTTTGTTGCCATGGAGACACTTCAGAAGTTGAAATTTCAGCGATTATATTTTTTTGTATTTCATTAAAATTATTTATTTTTGAGAGCACCAGGAGCTTCGCAAAATATGAAATGGCTTCAATAGCTTAGAACAATTAAAATAAAACATTGTTTAAGTTTGTTTATAAAATTTTAAGAAAAACAAATATTCCAGTTATGAGTTTTATGTTGTGCTAGAAAAAATGAAAAATGTTAGATAAACCATCACAATTATCACACAGCTGAAAATGTATATCCAGACGGTTTAAAATTTCTCTCAGTATAAAATACAGAAAACATAATACTTATGGTTAGATAAATCGATATTTCTTTTAAAAAAAATTTATGCTTTCAAAAATTTGATTCAAGTTAAGTATATTTTAAATTTAGCGACGTTTATCACGAAATTGGATTACAATTAAACAATTCAAGAAAATGTTAAAAAAAAAAACACTCTCTCTACTCCTTTAATACAAACTAGCTGTTAAAATAAAGATAAAAAATGACGAACGAGTTTCTTCAATAAATACATTGATAACTTAATATGAAAATCTTCGAAAACTTTTTTGCATACATTACATTAAAATTTTACAAATCATCTCAATAATTATACCACAAACCAAGTGATGGTATAAATGATTTGCTGATTTTTATACTCCTTGAATTTTTGCACCCAAGCCCCCCCCCCGAACAAAAATCCTGGCTACGGCCCTGCACGTGGGGTGGGGTGAGCTGGACTTGGGAAATTGAGATGTAGAATTTTGATGATCTTGCTTTAAAAAGATTGAGCATAAGCTAAGCTTTTGTTAGATTTATCTTATCAAAAGTTCGTTTGATATAAAATGACACATCACAAAATAGAAAGGTTCAACAGAAATATTTAAAACGGTTGAATTTAAAAATTATGACCGTTTAAGTTTAAGCCGTTGATCATTTTCGAAGAAAATTGATCATCACTCTAAAATGCTCTGTATTGAATTCAATTTAACATTCCAACGCCCAAGGCTCCAAAAAAGTTGGAACGGTAACTTCAACTCAATGGTTCTCGGGCATAACTCAACCAATCAAGATAATTCTTCTTTCCAGTGATTTGTAAGGATGTCTAGATAATTCTAGAACTTTGCAGAACTTAATTTGATTAAATCTGTAATTTTTGCGATCAAAAACATTGTTCCAACTTTTTTTTCGCTTGTAAAAAAAAAATCGCCAAAAATTCCGCGGAGGCAGTCGTTTCAAAAAAGGTGGAACGATGTTTTCGGTCGCAGAAATTAGAGATTTGTTCAAATCAAATTCTGAAAAATTTTAGGATCATCTAGACATTCTTACAAATCACTGGAAACAAGAATCGTCCCGATTGGTTGAGTTATGCCCGAGAACCAGCGAGTTAAAGTTACTGTTCCACCTTTTTTAAGAGGCTTGGGCGTCCGTGTAAGTTGGACATGCGTTGGGCGTTCCAGTGTTAACGAATTTCTGCACCAAAATGAATCAGCATGTGTCGGTTGTTGCTTTCTTGAAGCCACTGAAAGAATTTCTGGTCTAAATCTAATGTGTTTCAAAATTTATATAATTTTGTGGTACAAGTTGGCCATCATTAATTAATGACGATTTTCATAACTTTGCAAGGAACGTGATAATCGTTTCCAAAAGGAATCAGCATGTGTATTGCTCTATTCTAAACAACTTGCAGAAAGAATTTTGTCAAAATATTGATAGCGACGCAAAATTTATATCTTTGAACGAAAAATCATGGCAATGATGGAAGTCTTCACGTTAAAGTAAATTTTTGGTTTCCGAAATCAAATCTTGTCGAAATATCTCATATATTTTATGTGATCACTTTGGGCAAAAGAAATTAAAAAAATATAAAAAATTTAATAACAAGCCATAGTCTCATTACTTGAATGTTAAAAGTGTTTAAAATGCTCCATTTTTGAGATGTAGCCATTTTCAGGACATTTTTTTTTTAATTATGTATAAAATAGTTTCCATTCATGTACATCCTTGAAAATATAAAATATTTTGAATGCCGAGAAAATTCTCTACAATTTGCTTTTTGGAAATTGTTGATCTGACTTATGGTTAAATGAGAAGAATTAAAATGATCAAAAGTGAGATTTTAAGCTTTATCGCGTTGACCATGAATTTTCAATCGATGATTCCTCGAAAACAATTGATTAGATTTTCATTGTTAAAAAAATGAAACGTGTGTAAAATTTTCTAAAACTCTCTGGAATCTGGAATTTTATTAATCTTATTATGGAATCTATATTAAAAAAAATATAAGAAGACAAATTTGATGAATAATTAAACCCTAAAATGACTACTACTAAAAACCGTGACCTTTCTCAAATTTTACAGAAGTATTAATGATTTTGAATTAAATTTTTTTGTGGGTTGTTACGATGCTTTACAAAAAAAAATTTTTTTTTATTTTTTTTTTGAAATGTCACTATTAAATTTATTTCAACCGATTTAGTTCGTTATTTTAATGATTTTGAATAAGAATATATTTTTTGTAAATCTTTTTTACATTTTACAAGATATAGAATATTTTTTAATTGGGAATATTAGAATAAATCAGCTTATTGATCAAACGAACTTTTTGATTTGTGAAAGATTCAAATTTTAAAATATTATAGAATGTTAGTAAAAAATGTCATAGTAAACACGAACATGATTGACATCTTCTCATGACAGCTAAATCAGATTATGACGTTTCATTTAAAATCACACATAATAGGGGCATAAAACAAGAGGCCAATTAAATTGAAATTTTAATTTATATTTTTTAGGTAGCTTTTTAAACTTTTTTAGGCATATCTTTAAAAAATATTTAAAGCTTCATTCAATTGCAAAAAATAAAAAATAAAAAAAATGCTCCAAGAAAAAAATGTGTTCACTTTTGCAATGTTATAAATAAAGTTATTTGAATATTTATGCAGCTCTCATTTTTTATAAAAATATGCTGCGATGTGTTGCAAGAAAAAAAAAATGTAAAAATATTGCGCCTTGCAGCAATTCCTAGAGTTTTGTGTCAATCGTGCTAGGCCTAGATTTTTTCATCACACTGCTTTGCAGGACTGAGAACTGTCAACTTTGCGCACTTTGCACCTCAGTAGAGTGCTGCGGAATAATTTTCATCACAGTTGGCAAACTGATTTTCCATCACACCATCAACACTAAACAAGCGTAATGCATCAACTTCTGACCAAAATCTAGTCACCAAGCTGTGGTAGCCGAGGCAGTTAAGTCATTAAGATAGACTTATAAAGGTTCCTGGCTCGATTCCCGTAATTGACACTTTTGGGGTTTTTTTTTTTGACGGGTTATTTTTTCTTAATGAGCTTGAGGGCATAATTCTATCGGCCATCCCGAAAACGATACGTACCTCGATACATACCATTTATTCTCACGACCCGAGGTCATGAATTAGCTGTGAATTTAACAGAGTTCTGGCTTAAAACCAGTACATTGTAGACGAAAAAGGCCTTTTTTGAGTAAAAACAGTTTTGTTTTTCGAAAGACTTTATTAGAAAAGATTACATGCCCTAAATGGCATTGGTAGATCAAACAAGCTCCAGGGTACCGAATGGTAACGAATCGCCCTCTCCAACTGCGCAACTCCGAGCATCCGTCCATCTCGGATTGCAAAACCGCCGCCGTCTGTCGCCTCCCCATATGAGGACCGTAGAGGACGATAAATACTGGCCTGCAGCGCCATGAAAAGACCCCTCTTAGCAGCACCGGATCAGCAGATGTTGGGGATTCCAATGCAACACGTTGTGAAGACGCCTGTTCACTACGTAGCCTGCAACACCCGCTGGTTGTCCACCACTCGTCCGGCAAAAAGAAAAGCTCCACCGTAAGCCAAGTTGCCGGCGCAACATCCCAGCACCGAAGACCACGACTCCACAACCGGAACAATCACCGAGCCGATCCGAAACACTTTCTTTGGGCTGGACAAGCCATTCGTTTTTGAACTACCAAAAGTAAATAAATAAACAGCCTGCCATAGCAACGGATATCCTCGTCATCACTGTGAAGAAAAATCACTGTGATGAAAAAATACTGTGATGAAAATAATTGCGCAAGACTCTAGTAAAGTGCAAAATGCGCAATAGCGTAGTTTAGTGGGGATAGTTTTTCTTTTAATCTTCATCACACAATTATGAGAACATCTAATCCGCAACCACAACTCATAATTACCATATAAATCAAAAGTGTCCCATATATTCCTTCTGTAAGTGAGTTTGCGGTTCCAGACATGCACTTTACTACTGCACTACACGCGTGCTTGCACTCTCATGCAAAGAGATGCTTAAACCGCAAGAGTGAACGCAGCCCCTCCTTCATCCTGGAGCCATCATCCCAAGTAGCAAAAACGGCAGCTTGCAAATTTACGAGAACGGCTTCTCATAACTCCTGGCTGGGGCCAAGAACAACAACAAGACGTCATCGTCTCACCACTTATGAATGGGGAGTAGCAGCAGGGGCAGCAGTCCACCCGAAGAGTACATATTGCGGTAAACCACTTTGCTACGGTTTTTGCGTGAGAACTCCTGCTTCGGGGCGTAAAAAAATGATTTACATCTTAACTGGATGTTTGAACCTGTTTTTTTTCTCGGGGTGGATACTCATCGTCCCAAATGGACATGAGATGACATTTTCAGCGAGTGGACAATGTGGATTTTTTAAATTACTTCATTTTTCTTCGCGGGATTGATCCTTGACTTTTGCTGATTGATGACCCAAATATGTCGCGAGCAGATGCAGGTTTTGCGGTTTGTTGGTACTACTCACTGTTGTTGAACTTCGCTCCCTGCGAAATAAGCATCGATAGCGGCGTAGGGCCACTGGGGCCACGTGGTGGCAGGCCGAACAGCTGATTACTGGCATTGTGTCCAACTTTCAGGTAGTTTTTGTGCAATCCCATCCCGTGGATATGGTGCTGGTTGGACTGGCCGGGGGGTCTTCCGGGGTGTCTCTCCGGTGGCGCCGTCTTCCGGTACGGACTGTACCCGTCAATTGTGGGCGGCGTGATGGTCGGCCGCGGAAGCCGTGACCCGGAACTGGCAGCGTTGCTCGTGGGGACGGGATCTGCAAATAGAAATCAAACAAACAAAATACTCTTATAAGTATTATATCGTTCCAATTTGCTCTCTCTAGACTCAATCGGTGACATAAGATCCGATCGTGACATTGAAAATTCGCCAACACCTCATCGCACACGCGGTGTCGATATTGTCAACGGGGGTCACCCAAGTCGTTGACTCAAATCAACATTTTTGGCTGCCGTGGCCGTGACCATAGGCGCAAAATCGGTTCGCTCCCCAACGACATCTAAAAGTCTCGTTATGTTTGTATGGACATGATTCACAGGCAGCATCTTCAGCGCGGAGTTAGGCACGAGTGTCAATATTGGTGAACTTGACTAATTGTGTGTGTCCGGGCCGAGAGCGACCTCTTGCGCGGGTTGACATTGAAACGGGGACCGGCAAAAGTAAAAAAAAATACAGTTAAGGTTTGTTTGGTTAGTAATGTTTTCGTACGAGAGTGGTAACCATAGTTAAGGTACACCACCGGACTACATGCACAGTACATTATGCTTGGCTTGGGGGTCAGGTCATTGTCGCGATGTGTCCATAATTGGTTGTACATTCAGGTACTTGGGAAAGGTGCGTTAGACGGGTTAGACAGAAATATCCTGAGGAAGTGACGGAATTATGTTTTGAGATTATCTGTGCTGATGGTCGAGATACTTCAAGAATGGAGTAGTTTACTTGATATTATTTCTTATAAAATGTGCTTTATTTATGTTGGTGGTTAAAAGCCAAGTTAACAAGAATTTGAGTTGATTTTTGGAATAGCACCGTAACTCGCTTGAAATTATAAAAGTTCTAAATTAAGAACTTTATTTTTATAAACTTTAATCTTTTGAAATATATAAAATATTTTCAAAAATATATAGAATTTAAAAAAAAATTGAGAAAATGTTGCTGAAGTATTAAAACTTTATGCAAAATTTGGATTCGTATGATATCCATATTGTGAATTATAAAAAAAATATGTATTTTCAAAAACATAGTGCATTTTGTGATTATTTGAGTACCGCAAAACGGTAAAGTAAAGTTTTAAAAATTAATGAAGAAAATGTTGATAAATACTATTCATTGAATAGCATTATTTTAATATTCTCAACGTGTCATAATTTTCTCAATGAACATTATTTTGAAACGGAAAACGCAACATTTTCGGATGTTTTAGACAAATTTCCAGTAACAAAAATTTGAATTAGTTTAATGATTATAAATATTATCTGTTTTTGAAACAAATTCAATTAAGTTTAATTATTTAGCATTTTGAGAAATACAAATTTGATATAGAACTTTTGAATTTTGAAGCACAATTCAGTTAAAAATGAATCGAAAATATTATAAACATAACAAGCTTTGACGAATTTCAGATAAAATTCCAACTTTTCAACAATTTTACTTAAAATGTATATGTATTTTATTAAAAAGCTTATTAACTTAGTTAACGAATAATAAACATTTTTTTTTCTTAAGACTATCAGGAACCTTAGTGATGGTATAATTGACGTAAAAATAAAATTTTAACACTGTAAATCTGATTTTAGCAAAAAAATTATGACTATGACTTTTTAAACACTATTGAAAAAACCATTTACCAAATACATGTTTTAACAATAATAAAGTTGATTAAAAGCTTACCAGCTTACGGTAACAGTATTGGAAAGTAAAATTTCATTCCTTTGAAATTTCGTTTGATAACCGTAATGCATGTAATGAAAATTTAAGTGTTCACAAAAAATTCGTTTGAAAATCTGTGAAAAAATTGTGTTGTTTAATACTCACATAGAATTTGATTCTCTTGGTTCTGACTTCGAAAAACGGTAATTTTATCGCCAACAACTTTGAAATTAACGTCGTAAACATAGAAAAATAATTGTTTAAAAAAGAATTGTTTACTTTTAACAATCGATTGTACCGTCTTTTTCCATTAAAAATTATATTTAAAGAAAACAAAAATAAGCCTCTCGACTTTTTGGAATTTTTTTAAAAGAGCCCTCCTTCTCCTCGGAGACAAGAAACATGAACATTTCGGTAATTTGGAATTGAAAGAAACAGGTAATTTTCAATATTTTTATAAAATGAAAATCGAATCAATAGTTGTCAAAATGACTGTTGAAAAATTAAGGATAGTTAGGTGACATTTCTGTCCTCATAATTCAATTATTCTGGCGCAATAATGACTTAATCATGAATTATTGTAAAAGTCATGTATCAACAAAACTCAAAATATTTTGTTATGATGATATAAACAACTTAATTTAATATGATTATCGAAATAAGTGTTTTGAACAAAGTTTAATTATTTGAAAGAAATATCCCACTGTCACTTTCAAAATTATTAAAGATAATCTCTCATTTTTTCTCATGGTGAATGTTATTTATTTTTGATTTTTTTTCCATATTATACGAAGCGAAAATTGAATTTAATTTGGAATTAAAGCATAATAATTTCTGCTTACCGTCATCCCCAACAATAAAAATATCAAGAACTTTCCATGTGTAATTTTCGAATAAAGCGTCCCCATTATCCACGCGCTGCTTCAACCCCAGACCCGAGATAAATTGGCAAAGGTCAGTGCAGAAACTGATACGATAAGACGTGTGTAGACGTGGGGTGCATACCTGGTGTCATGTAAGTGACCCCCGAGCATGTGTGTGTGTGTGTGTGTATGTCGAGGCAGGTCCGACCGGCGCAGGGCCCTCCCAACCGGTTTTCTGACGCTCATTTGTAAACAGAACCGGCGTGAACTTCGGCTCCACTTCACTCTCGCTAATAACTGTCTGCGAAAATATTTTATTGAAATTTTTACCTTTCTTGTTGGGCATCCTTGCCAGCAGTGCAACGGTGTCGGAGACTTCTTGGACATTTTTAACCTTCGTTGGGGCATTTCCGCAAGTGGAAAGATATTAAAACATATCTTTGAAAAGTTTAGAAATTTTCTGAATTGTGAGGGAACTTCAAGAGAGAGTTATTTTTTAAGCATGGACATGTGAAGGTTAAGGGCGTAACGAAACGGTGCCATACAACAGCCAACTTCGCTGGGATTGAACTTGACTTGGTGGACGATGAGCGGATGCTGATAATTTCTGCCAATTCGGGATTAACTGGGTGAAGGTGAAAGTTCGGTGGTGATTTTATACACATTGTTTCTTGTAAGAGATTTCTTAATTGGAATAATGAGAGACAAGATCTATCCTTGGAAGCAAGAAGGAGTATGACTCAGAACCTGCAATATATTTTTCATCAAATTGAAGTTAATGTACCAGAAATGATTAAATTTCAAATAATTTTTTCCTTCATTTAATAATGAACATAATAATCGTTTTTATAGAAGGCACGTCTAATAAAATTACACAAGTGTCGATGGGCACTTTATTGCTGCAAGTCATCAGTCTTGAAAATGCTTTCAAGTATCAAGTTTACACTAATTACAGTCCATCAAAGGGGGCACTAAACATACAAACAGACTTCGATACGATCGTAGGTCATGCAATGGCATAATTCGATTATCCAATAGTATTGAACGACTCATACCAACATCAGGACCGGCTGCGTTAGTATTTGAGTTGGAAATTAACAACTCATCCGTCATTTACTACCCTTAACAGAACTCGTGCTCAAGGGAAGTTTAGAATTTTACGCCGTCTTGCTCGAGTAAACTACATTTTGTACCAATAAGTTCTAAATCGATCCACTCAGTTTCACTCCCTCGTTGCTGGACAGATGGTGGCAGTTCGTCTAACAACACCTTAAAAGTGCAACGTTCAGCATTCCAGCAGCCATAATTAAATTTCTTTCGGTGCTGAAATTCTTCGGAACGACCACCAGCAAGACCTGAAGCAACTCGAAGGGGTGTCGATTCTGGCGGTGTAAACAAGCCATTTTTATTTCATTACCAGTGTGTAGTTACCAGAGAGGCAATTTTATGGGTGCCATGTTGCAACACACGCACACACATCTAGTGCGGTTCTAGTTCTGCCTCGGACAGGATTGCAACCGGACGACGAGCGCGTATCGCGTGATGTTGGCCGTGAGTGGTCCGGCGGTGATCGATTGAACTGGTTCTGAACGGTCGACGACATGGGGTGACATAACGTATCGCCCAGCCAGAGCGGATTCGGTTCCGTAATTGGTTGAGGTGCGTGTGTGCGGATTAGAACTATTAGTCAGTTTGTTATGATATCGCTGACCTAGTGACAGGTGGGTGGGAATTATTTCAGCTTAACGTTGTTTACATTTTAGATGAGTTCGAACTCTTTTTAATTTCGCTACGTTAACTATGTATTTCAGCATAAGTGTCTTATGTGATTTTTCATTTCTTTTGGGTCCAAAATTATGTTTTGTTCCATGATGATCTTTTATAAGAAATAAAATCTACAAAAAATAATAAAATCTGTTATTTTTTTTATGGAAAGCCTGTTTTTGTCTTCGTTCACAAAAAGAATCCCGATTAAATCTTTTTTTCTAATCTAATCTAATTTAATCGAACACAAGCGCAGCCAGTCCGAAGAAAGCATCCTGGAAGAACTTGTGGTAAGATTACGCCTCAAGTTCTTTCTTGTCAATATTAATGATTACAGTACATCCGAGTTACCCCGAAAATGTATAGCAAAAATTAAAACGGCCAGGCTTACTGCGTTGCATTAACCGCAGAGACAGATTCTGTGAACGGATCACATTTCACAGAATCATCAGGGGAGGAAGGATGCGTGGACATACCGTACCAAACGCTCCGAATCAGTTATGGAGTGGTGTGAAAGTGTAAATTTGGCAGATAATAATATTTAGGGGCGGGGGGAGGGGAGGGGGAGGTAATGAGGATAGGAAAAAGGGAAGGATCAATAGATGATCAATAGAATATTATATAAAATAAGGGAATAAAATCATCTATCAAATAATGACAGATAAAATGGATAGATCTCACCAAATCAAGATTTAACAGCTCCAGCAGGGTTTGAACTTATCATCAAATGCCACTTGAATCGTAATTCTTCTAAGAATTCTGGACTTGAACAGGACTAAAGTAATGTAGCGGGCAGCAACAATCAAGGTTCCAGCAGTGATCCTGGTACTGCTCGACCGGCAGCAAAGGCATAAGACGCCGCAAGTTGGTACTGATCACCACACGATGCATTAAGTCTGCTACTGCTGGCCGGATTGGTAGATTAGAACAGGAACATGATGACCACTTCATAAAGTGCTCCAGCTGTTGCTGATTTTGCTTTCTTGTTCGTGTAATCGTCACCCCATCAACCGCTATCACCCTTTAAATTGTACAGGAACTCCGGTTTAAAAATTGAAATCGAACTTTTTTTTTAAATACAAATTCCACAAATATGACAGCGGAAAAAATATACGTCTGTTCACGCTCCCAGATTACTTAGATCTCCAAGTCTCCTTTAAAGCTTTTTTTGTTTTTTTTATTCTCTAATTTAATTTTAACGACTTTTTTTTTGGTTTCTCTAATCAACTGGTGGTACCGTCCCCTTCCCCCCCCCCTTCGACTGAATTGTGTGTCATTTGCGGGGTAAATCAAAATAATATCGATTTGCGTGAAACCTAACGGGTAACTTTTGTTGCTGATCACGCATCTAATGTCCGTTTAGTGATATCTCGTGACGGAGGAGCGGACGACCGCTTCAATTTTGAACATGCGGAAAAAGACATGTTTTTTCAATAATTTACAGCCTAAAATGGTGATGGAAATTTGGTGTCAATGGGACTGTTAATGTAAAATTGGACGCCTGATTTGATGGCGTACTCCAAATTCCGAAAAATCGTATTTTTCATCGAAAATAAACTAACAAGTTTTAAAAATTCTGCCTTTTCCGTTCCACAACTGTAAAAAAATTGGAACATGTTATTTTAAGGAAAATTTAATGTTCTTTACGAATCAACACTAACCCAGATTGTTTCATTCATATCAAAATGTTTCATTTTAAAATTTTGTGTTTTTTTTCTAGCATTACAGGGTTATTTTTTAGAGTGTAATAATGTTTTACAGAGCTGTTGAACAGACAATTACAATAAAAATGATATAAACATAAAGGGTTTGCTTATAAAAATCAAGAGTTATCGCGATCTCACGAAAAAAAAGTTTTGAAAAAGTTGGTCGTCGTCGATCATGGCCGTTCATGGTCACCCGCGACAGAAATTTATTTACAGTTTTGTGACGGAAAAAGGCAGTTTTTTTTAAACTTTTTTAGTATTTTTTACGATAAAAAATGGAGTGTACACAGGGACAAAAGTTACCCCTTATGACAAAGTTTCACGCAAATTGAAAAGGCAAGTTTTCCCGATTTCGTGTGAGTTGATAGAGAACTACCCATTTTTATTTTTTATCCTCGTCCATCCCATAATCCATAATTTTACATTATTTTACAATCTTGCCTAACTTGCATAAAACAAACCTCTTGGTCTTCTCGTATAGGTACATTGCTGCAGTGAATGTATAGATTGTATATTATTTTATCATAGGAGCATTGTGCAATAAATAGTGCAGGTAAATATTTATATTGATATCATTAATATTTTGCAATCAAACACTAAGGAAGTCTAAATTTGACACAATCCATTTCAATGCCGTCTGGAGTGTGTATGTGAGTTTGAGTCACGCCTAATTTGCATTGTAAAGCAATTTTGATGCTGTTTCTATATTCACCGCACTCAGACGGGATATTTTTGTTTGCAAAATTTAGGAGACCACCAATTTGCCAATTTTGTCACTTTGGTAGAACTGGTTTTTTTGCTTCGTTTATCTATTTTTGCCCAGATTATTTTAGTTCCGCGAAACAAACTGGATTTTCGAACGCTTATTTTGGAACTGTCCTCGGGTGGCAACCGTTGTTGGTTTTGTCGAAGAATCGAGAGAAATCTAGCGGTCTGCAAATAGCCAGCGTTTTGAATAAATTTTACACCGAATGCCAAATTTATGCTAAACTGTTGGACGTCATCGGAAATACCGCCAGCGAGGGTGAGAAATGTGTACGATTTGGCCGGAAATATCAAAGTGTTATTGAGTTACACTAATGTCGTTGGCGTGTGAAGGCATGCAACGTCGTTAGACGATCACCTCTCTGAGAAGATCACTTCTTTTGACCCTTCGACAAGTCAAGTTCAGCCACAATCCACGTTCAAGTGCGATGCGTATGATCTCAGTACAAATCTCGCGGCAGATCTAAGGTTGCTGAACGTCCTCACGTTCCGTCGCCGAGTACAGGTAGTAGTACGAGACGGGGGTCTCATCGAGTACACTTGTGTGCACCCTTTCATCAGCTGGAACCGTGACCTTGTTGGTCAACCGAGCCTTTCTAAGCCGTTTCTTTGCTACTGTTGTCGGTTGGAGTGATTTATGGGTAAAATTCTTCAAGAAGCACTTCTGCCACATCCTCTTCACTCACAGAGGCATACAATTAAAAGCAAATAACACTCACACACACTGTAGTTATTATTAAATTTACCTTGGATTAATTGAGTGCAGCGTGTGTTAGATTTGCCCGGCGTTACATTAGCTTGGTTGATCGGGCCTGGGCATCGCCGTTCTACAAGCGTTTCCTTCCAACGCTCGTTGGTTCAGTTCTTGGGCTCATCGATGCATATTGTCTGCTGCTGCTGAGGAGCCACCAACCGATCGATTAGCCGCGATCACTACCTTCAATTACGGCTTCGCACATTAACGAATTAACACACTACCGGCATTATGCTCCTCACCTCGTGCCACGTCACGGTGGATGAGGTCATTCCGTCGGAGGGGCTGGTTCGGTTTGCGCTTTTCCTGCCTGGGCCGGGCCCAGACTTGACTTCCAGCAGCTCGCGTGAATCGTACACACACACACACACGACCGATCGCGATCCGATCTGGGCGAAGCTTGACGCTTGACTTTCGATCTCGTCTTGCCACTTAGTTATGATTTGATTTGATTGCACCGCAACTCGCACATACCGTCTAGCGGGAGAATCGACCAAAAGTTAAGTTGATTCTTGATTCGCAGGGTGGTATGGACCAAATGTTTCTTAAAATATGAAAACGTCGATTTCGACTAACATTAGTCACAACAGAAATTATTTTATGTATTTGAGTTTTACAGATTTTGAATAATAGAACTCTTGATTTATAAATCATCCATAAAAATATAGTATTTTAAGCAACGAGTGACAAAATGAAGATTTTTCAGCACATTTAAAGAGTTTTTTCCAAGTGAATGTACATAATTTTGATTTATTTCTTCTGATTTGCTTATCGCATCTTTTGTCACATGATAAATGGCTTATCTAATGATAGATTCGTCATAGTCGTATAAATCATGCTCTTACATAATGGTATGGTAATTCCACGAAAGCTCAAATTGTTCGGCAAACATTGTGTTTAAGACGCACTCTGAGCGTCAACTTCCTGGTTCTTAGCGGGGTGTAATAAAACTCACATGGTGTCATATCAAGCGTGAAAGCTTTCAATGTACCCACGCAAATACATCCAAACGTAGTCAAATATTGACCCTAGCATGTTTGTCAAACGTGTTCGCCAAACCTTCTTCTGGATGTTTCGGGAATCACTCGGCTGACTTTCCTTGAAATTTTTCAAAACGTTTTTTTCCTAGTCTTGACGTCAGATGTACCGCCAAAGTTAACCCATTGGCAAACCTTAAATTTATTCGCGAATCGAGCGTGCTGTTGATATTTCGCGATTTGGTGAGAGATTTATTGGCAACGGGGGGAACAACTGCAGTGGTGATCATACGAACCGGTCCTCGGGCTCGGCGTTCAAAGTCACTTGCGCCGTTTGCAATTAGATTTTCCTGCCCGCCATCCAACCGAACCGCACTTGAGCAGTACTGCGAGCTGCAGGAAAAAAAGCTAGCCCGAAGGTCGTCTCGGAACAACTCTTGAGGTGTTTTGAGTCTTTCACTTCTGCCGCACTGCCGTTTCTTGGAGGGTTGTGCACTTGATGCCCAGATCCGATGTTCTATGTATGTGTGTGTGTGTGTGCTACCCCTGCGTACCACAAACATTATGGTTAGTTTGTTCCGTGGCCGGTTGGAGCGCGCGCGCGAGCATGTGCAAACGATCATAACTAATACCTAATTGCTTCAATTGCTAATGGAAGACATTGGAAGAATCTCGTGGTGGTCGTGGCGATCGCCGCACTTGAAGAGTGGTCTGCCTTGGCCGTAGAGACGAGTCTGGGGCCAGATGCCAGGCAGCCGGCGGGGCTTTCGTTGACCGTGAATCTGGCCAAAACTAATTGAGTAGTGGCTTTCGGGGCTGATGCGAAGTGGAAGTACAATGCAGTGGTTGTTCGATGGTTTCAATCAACAGAAGAAGTGCAATGATGGTTTCTGTTCAATTTATAGCAATGCCTTTCCTATGTTTTTAAATAACTTTATGGTTTTTGGCAAACCTATGAAGCAAAGCTGTAGTTTTTTTTCAAACCCAATTAAACCTTAGCACTTTTGAAGAAATATTTTACTGTCGATTGATGCGTATTTGAGAGGCTCAACTCTTACAGAACCTGACGAAAAATCAACTCCCAGAATGAAAAGTTGTAAAATCTATGCACACAAGTGGGTTTGTTATTCTTTTTAATTATTTTGTTATTTTATTTTTTTAAAATAATTATAGTTTGTCATGTTTTATGTTGATCTATCAATTAAGAGTTTGGGTTAGCCATTGAAAACTTTAATTTTTCTTTTTTTTATCCTCTATACTTCTGAACTTAAAAAAGCTTTCAGAAATGACTCATGAGCCATATTTAAAAAAAATCATGAACCGGATATTTTAATGTTAAAATTAAACTTTTAGTGGTCATATCTCTAACATGGGGCACTTTAACAAAAAAATGCAATATCGTTTTCGATTGGAAAATAAATTTTACATTAAAAAGCGAGGTTAAAAAAATTGGGGGGATTACATTTATTTTTTTTAAAACTTTAAACTCGGTGACAAAATTTTTAGTCGTACTTCTTTTTGGCTCAAAGTTGTCGGTTTTGATCAACTAAAACATATACAAAAAATATGGATTTTAGAAATTGATATTTTGATACAAAAAAAAATAATTTGAGTCGACATTATTCTATGTGCGTATTTTTTTTAACATTCCCGATCAAAAAATTCCTTCATAAGATACTGATTTTCGAATATTCACGTACTATTTTTGAAAGGACAGCTGCTAAAATTGTATGGAGACTTGGGCTAAACAATAAAACAAAATTGCACCCAAATAGTTTGAGCAAATTATAAAAAAATCAAATAAAATCCATTTCCGGAATTCAGGGAGAATGGCTTTGTTATCTTCTACTTAGAATCTTACTTTAAGTTTGTCAATCAAAAATTGCAAAAATAAGAATAATGATAAAAAGAAAACCAAAAACAATACAAATTCAAAAAAAGCGAAATTTTCCGATCTTTTCGAAAACTGTATTTGACACATTCTCCGGCAATGTACACCTTGGGATGAATTTTTGAAAAGCGTGTATGAGCTATTTGGATATTTTTCCTCGATTCTAGACTACTTGAAGCTTCAAAAATCATGGTTTTCATTAATTGATCATTTGAATATCTTTTTGTACAAGTTGGTTAAGTTATGCATCAATTCGTGATAAAATCATCGTTTTAAAACATTTTTCTAAAAACTACTGGTTTTCAGCGAAATAAAATCCAAAAATTATTCTTTTGATTGCATTTTGTAGGTTTTGAGAAGTACTAAACGGAAATGTAATGGATCTGCAGTTTATCTTAAGTTAAGCATTTTTTCAAACTAGTGTAAGTTTACCATTTTATTGCGTTGCAACGTCACGAAAAAGGGACAGTTGTTTATGCCAACAGAAAACTAAACATTCAATCATTTTGATATTTTGGATGCTCTTTGTACTTGGAAAGAGCTTTCAAATGCAATCTAGAGCGACTTAATTGGTTGTCTAGATCCAAAGTTACAACAGGTTTAAGTTTGCGTTGCAACGTCACGAAATTTTAAATCATATTAGTCACATGGCAAAAAGGGTGTATGCGTAGTTGGTTTTTGAAAATAAAAGGATACTAAATATTATATATTTTTTATATAATGTTTCCGAGAATATTTACAGAAGTATTGTACATGGGTCATTCACAAATTCCGTTACTTAAGTTTGTATGCAACTCGAATAAAAGTAGGTATTTTATGAAACTTGTTGAACAAATCAGAATAGACCGATAGACCAGTGGTAAAAATTCTAAAACTTTCTTAAAAGTAATCTCGTGGTAACTGAATGGTCCCTTTATGATAAACTGATTGAACGTGAAAGTTCATTCTAATACAACGCAACGATTTTTTAATCCCACACCCTTACTAAGGCCAAATTACAGTAATATTCACAAAACAATAAAAATCACGTGATTCGACTGTTTTTTTTACAAACTTTTGTCACTTTGTTGTTGGACGAACCCTTACCTAGATAAGTTGTATGCATTGTTTAGTTGTTCGCAATTAAATATGTTGCGCAGGTATATTATTTCCTTAATTCCTTTATTATTTCCTCAAATTTTATTTAAAATGCACAAAAGTCAACAAAATAAGTTACGTTGTTTGCAGAACACCCCTTAGGGGCCATCAACAAACGATATGGGCACTTTATTCATAAATTTCAGCCTTCCTGAAAACTTGAAGCTCCTCCTCCCTTCTAAAACTTCCACGTGGTTTGTAAATTGCTCAAAACCATTAAAATATTAAGGGAGCGTTCTTGCATTACGTAAGAAAACATTTATATTTTTAGACCCTCTCTACCCCTGGTAAAACATTTCCGATACATTTTTTTTGTATAAATCTCGGACCCCCCCCCCTTGATATTACCCCGTTACGTAATGCATGGACGTCCCATTACATGGATAGAGGAGGGGAGAGGGGGGGGGGGTCCTTCGTGATAATGGAATAATACAAATATTAATTTTTACTTTGAAACGCATTGGAAATTGTACTGCTACTGTGAAAGCGGTTTATGGGGAGGGGGGAGGGGTCTAAAATGGGCGGGCCAATCAATTCTCATGTCCTTGTACTGTCTATTAATGCCTTATAATCAAATCTTAACCTACAGTTGTTCAGCCTAACAAAAACTATGATTTATTTTGAAACTAAAATTTCGTGACGTTGCAACGCAACGAAAAACCCTGTTTTCAAAAACAGAGCGTTGCAACGTCACGAAATGTAAGTGGTCTTTAAAAATCGAGGTTTGATTTTTTCGAAAAACTAATGATTGCATTCGATTTGTTGGTCAATTTTACATTAAAAATGGAAGAAGAACTCAAAATTTGCCGTTTAACAGAGCAGAGTTAATGGCAAAACATAAATTGGGTCAGGATTGAGAAAAAGTCACGCGTTGCAACGTCACGCTACATATTCCCCTCTCAAAAATAGAATATTTGCCTAAAATAATGTTTCAGCACTGCTTCTTATTGGAAATTTAATGCTCTTTCCGAATCTGTAATAACATATATACCTTTTTTATGTATTTTTTGAGTTACAACCGAAATACTGAAAAAAGAAAAGTCAAAGCGTTGCAACGTCATGGCGGAATGTGTCATTTGCATTTTTTTTAAATCAAGAATAACATTTCAAAAGGGCTAAATATTCAATATTATTCAAAAATACTTTTTTCAAAGGTGAGCAAACATGTGCACTAATTTAAAATAATGTAAACTGCGACTGTTTTCAGAAAAGTTACTTAAAAATGGCTTTAACTTGCACGGTGCACTTTATCAAAATTTCAGTGGAGTACTTTTTGATTGCAATTTAGTTTTACATCGAAAAACGAAGTTGAAACATTTTTGCGACCGATATTTCGATTTTTTGATTGAAAAAATTCATAACTCGGTCAAAGATTTTTTGCACAACCTAGAAATTTCTGAAAAGTTGGTATTTGGAAAAGTGTATTTGTGCATATCAAGATTGAGTTACAAAAAGATAGATAAAAAATCACCAAATTTTTTTTACCGTGTATAATTTTTTTCCAGTATAGTCCATATCCGTACCTACAACCTTGCCGAAGACACCTAATCGATCAAAAAATTCCTTCAAAAGATACAGATTTTTGAATTTTCATGCATCGTTTTTGTATGGACAGCTACCAAATTTGTATGTAAAATTATATCGACAAAGTGATGATGCAAAACGGCTTCTTTGGGCATACCGAAGGCACCAAAAAAGTATCATTCGTTTTAAAAAAGACAAAAATTAAAATTCTTAAAAAGACCGATTTCGTAGAGAATTGCTCTTACCTTTAGCAATTCATTTGTAAGTTTTAAAATGAGTATCAATTATTGATTCTGAGTCGATATGTATACGCGAAGGTGGGTTTAGAAGATTGCATTTGGAAGGTTAGTTTTTGAGTTTTAAATTTTCATATTCTATCTCACCAACAGGTTCTCAACGATTAATGGTAGACGGTTGAACTGTGTGCTCCCGGAACAACGCTTCATCGCCCTGGCTCGATATAAAAGCTTCGAAAACTCATTGAAATTATCAGTAAATATTGCCTCGAATCAATTCTGCCACTTGCCAAACAACATCTTTGTAATCTGCTCAGCAAAGATCTTATTCAAATCCCCCACACACATGGATTTGCTCCACACATCAAACAATTTACGAACACAAAATAGAAGGCAAGTCATCGATGTCAGAGATCATATTCTGTGTCCTCACGTCAAGCGATCCGCGCCGAGATGATCCGACCTGTGAAGCATCTTACCGGCTTCAATTCAGGCACAGAGTTATGGGTATTATAAATAACAATTACGCAAACTCCGGCGTATGAAGCCTGTCGGATTCATGTCCCCGGCGGTGGACGATGGCTGGTGGTAATAAAACGCTATGCTCTGAACCCATGTGCACTTTTATACCGTCAAATTGGATCGTTTGCCTTAGGGTTGCCGGGTGTACTTTTGACTTGGTCACTGCACGCGACGGGTTTGGTTCAAAAATAGATGCGTCTCCCTAATGAATGCAAAAGGAAAAGGCACTCCGACATTCCGAGCTACCTGTTTGCACGGGGGGCACACACTCTGAAAGGACCTTCAAATTTATTAAACTAAGCCTGCTACGATTGCGATCGATTAGAATCGCTACTCTAAATAGGTGTCCAAGCACGGAGTGCCGATCGACCGGCCTGCTATGCGCCAGCTATGTTTACTCAGCCAAACACAAGAATTGCACAAGCTCAGAAGGTCGTGATCACGGGAAAATCTTACCACGCGGGTCGACTCTAGTGCCGTTGCTTGGGACACTTTTGCGAATCGCTGGGGCAAATCGTACCGGGTGGTGGGGTTGGATGACGCTAAATGCACATAAATTCTAAACCTGCTGGCGAGAAGTCCCAAACGGTTTGATGACAGTCGAGACTGCTACCATATAGTAGCGCAGCAGGCCATGATGCCTTGGCATATGCGCGAAGAGCGAAAGTGTTCGCGTACGACTTGCTAGATTAGTTGGTTAGTTGGTCGGTCCATTGAACTACTTATTGCAGTTTGGAGTTGTTGTTGTCGCGTTGGGTTCAAAACGAGTTTTCCAAGTTTGTAGGATGTCGTCACAAACCTGTGTGTCCGTCGGAGAGGGTGGAAATCCAAGGATGCAATTGAAATTCAAATGGATGGAAATTAAGTAATGATGGTAGCAGCATTTAACAAAGCAAAATAGTTTGGGATTACTTAGAAAGTGATTGATCAAATGATCTTATCAAATCACAACTCACTTTCTTCCTTAGTCACGGCGGAAACAATTGATTACCTCTAACTCATGCAAATGACAATATAATCACCTGCGACTCGTGCCACCGCCCAAATACCGTTACCTTAAACGGGGCAATAAAAAACGTCTCCGCAAACAAACAAAGCCAAAGATCAGTGAAAACCCGCGCGCGTAAAATTAGTCCCAGCTGCTTCGTTTACTAACATTTCGGCGGGCGCCACACGCGCTTAGCACTCAAAAGGCTCTGCAGCTTCTGTCGTTCGCGCAAGTCACTCAGCCGTGGTTTGATTCATTCACAGCCCGTGGCGGCTGCGCTCTTTATCGACGTTTGTTCATTCACTCGCTGGTCGTCGTCGTCGTCGTTCGGCACCGAATTTAACGAGCGGAAAATTGTCGATTTAAGCGCGTATCACCACGTTTGGGAGTGTGTTTACAGAGCACGCTTTAGTGGTTTATTGTTTTATGGACGCAGTTTTGAGAGGTGATTTGTTTTGGGGTGTTACTTTTGGAGCTTGCTTTTGGGCGCCAATTTTACGGGGAAGAAAGCATGTCTTCCGGATAATTTTTTTGCGCTCTGTGACTCACAGAATGTTCCAGATTTGGGGATTTCCCAACGTTGTTTTGCTCTTGAAGGAACAGGTTGAGGTAATGAGTTTAAGATTTACGATACATAATGATAAACCTTGTAAACAAACATTATAGTGGAACCTTGCGAGAGAGCGGACTGCAGATTGGGTTGACTCTTCTAACGTAATTAAAGCTCCGTATTAAGGCCGATACGATGCTAATGTGTTGAAGTGTCGTAAAGTTCTGTCACGCCTCAAGCTTTACGCGAGGATGGTTCAGTTATGGTTAGTAAATCATTTGAGCAGTACTGGTCCTTCGGATTACCGGATATGCGCGATTTTTCTCGAACAAATTTAATTTTAACCTGTTTTCGTTGACTTCCTAACAAAAAGATTGAAAGATTCCGGTTTGACCAATTGTTCCGCAATTAAAAATAACACGAGGCTGAGAATATATTGTGAACGAGTGTCCAGAAGGGAATTTTACCCTAAGTGTTATGAATTAGATGACAAATTTAATAAAAATCACAAATCGTCAAACAATTAAGACAAGATGCCTGAACAAAAAATAGTAGAATCGTCATATCTACTAAAAACTTGAACTTGACCAAGTCGTCAATAACATTTTTCGTGTTCACCTTCTCAGACTGTTGCTGGGCGTGATACTCAGAATTGTCATTGTCACTCATTTAGTTAGAATGGTAACAAGGACGTCGACACCTTCTATGTCCTAAACGAAATCAGGAGGCGAATCGCGTGTATTCAAGATAACCCCAACAAAACCCCACATGTTGCGTCGCAGATTAAGTTACCCAACGTTATTAAAAATATTCCCAACGGAACCGGAACTGCATTGGCCGCTGACAACGAGGATCACCTTTGCGGTCACCAGTCTGGCGACCAGCGCGTGTGCATGCTTGCCTGCAGTCAACCTACGCTCATTCAAATGTGATTTTTTTTCTAAGGTTATCAACCTATCGCCTTACCTTCCTACTAGTCCAGTCGCTTTTTGCTCTTAACCATTCCTGCCGGATAACCCCTTAAACTAGTCCTCCTCGCGAGTCGTCGTCACTGCCTTCACCCCAGCCGTCTGGTGCTACTGCTCTAAAACACTCAAATGTTGTTGTAGGTTGAAATTCCAGGGTGATTACCAGTGGGATCTAACCCTGCTCGATTTAGCATTGCATAAGATTTTAATATTTAATTAATCAAGAACATTGACTGATTGAATGCTTTCAGCTGAGAAGGAGCTAAGGAGTTGATAAGACGAATAAGTCATAACATAACAAGGACTTTTGTCACTAGACCAGACCAGATGACATTATCGCCCTGACATTGAAGATATTCTCATACACTATTTAAATTTTATGGTTTTTGAATTGATCGGGCACATCAATGGTACCGTTTTTTTAAGCAAGCTTAGGTCTTAACCTAGGAAGTTGTAACCTTCTAAATTAAATACCGATTTTATTAGAACATGGAGAAAAAAAATCTTTTAAAAATCTATTGAAATATATAGAAAATGACCAAAATGACCAAAATGACCAAAATGACCAAAATGACCATAATGACCATAATGACCAAAATGACCAAAATGACCAAAATGGCCAAAATGACTAAAATGACTAAAATGACCAAAATGACCAAAATGACTAAAATGACCAAAATGACCAATATGACCAATATAACCAAAATGACCAAAATGACTAAAATGACCGAAATGACCAAAATGACCAAAATGACCAAAATGACCAAAATGACCAAAATGACCAAAATGACCAAAATGACCAAAATGACCAAAATGACCAAAATGACCAAAATGACCAAAATGACCAAAATGACCAAAATGACCAAAATGACCAAAATGACCAAAATGATCTAAAGACCAAAATGGCCAAAATGACCAAAATGACTAAAATGACTAAAATGACCAACATGACCAACATGACCAACATGAACAAATTGACCAAAATAACCAAATTGACCAAAATGACCAAATGACCAAAATTACCAAAATGACCAAAATGACCAAAATGACCAAAATGACCAAAATGACCAAAATGACCAAAATGACCAAAATGATCAAAAGACCAAAATGACCAAAATTACCAAAATTATCAAAATGAACGAAATGAACGAAATGACCAAAATGACCAAAATGACCAAAATGACCAAAATGACCAAAATGACCAAAATGACCAAAATGACCAAAATGATCAAAATGACCAAAATGACCGAAATGACCAAAATGACCAAAATGATCTAAAGACCAAATTGACCAAAATCATCAAAAGACCAAAATGACCAATATGGCCAAAATGATCAAAATGACCAAAATGACCAAAATGACCAAAATGACCAAAATGACCAAAATGACCAAAATGACCAAAATGACCAAAATGACCAAAATGACCAAAATGACTAAAATGACTAAAATGGCCAAAATGACCAAAATGACCAAAATGATCAAAATGACCAAAATGACCAAAATAACCAAAATGACCAAAATGACCAAAATGACCAAAATGACCAAAATGACCAAAATGACCAAAATGACCAAAATGAACGAAATGAACGAAATGACCAAAATGACCAAAATGATCTAAAGACCAAAATGACCAAAATCATCAAAAGTCCAAAATGACCAAAATGGCCAAAATGACCAAAATGACTAAAATGACTAAAATGACCAACATGACCAACATGACCAAATTGACCAAAATGACCAAATTGACCAAAATGACGAAATGACCAAAATGACCAAAATAACCAAAATGACCAAAATGACCAAAATGACCAAAATGACCAAAATGACCAAAATGACCAAAATGACCAAAATGACCAAAATGACCAAAATGATCAAAAGACCAAAATGACCAAAATTACCAAAATGATCAAAATGAACGAAATGAACGAAATGACCAAAATGACCAAAATGACCAAAATGACCAAAATGACCAAAATGACCAAAATGACCAAAATGACCAAAATGACCAAAATGATCAAAATGACCGAAATGACCAAAATGACCAAAATGATCTAAAGACCAAATTGACCAAAATCATCAAAAGACCAAAATGACCAATATGGCCAAAATGGCCAAAATGGCCAAAATGACCAAAATGACTAAAATGACTAAAATGGCCAAAATTACCAAAATGATCAAAATGAACCAAATGAACGAAATGACCAAAATGACCAAAATGACCAAAATGACCAAAATGACCAAAATAACCATTATGGCCAAAATGACCAATATGACCAATATGACCAAAATGACCAATATGACCAAAATGACCAAAATGACCAAAATGACCAAAATGACCAAAATGACCAAAATGACCAAAATGACCAAAATGACCAAAATGACCAAAATGACCAAAATGAACGAAATGAACGAAATGACCAAAATGACCAAAATGACCAAAATGACCAAAATGATCAAAAGACTAAAATGACCAAAATGACCAAAATGACCAACATGACCAACATGACCAAATTGACCAAAATGACCAACATGACCAAATTGACCAAAATGACCAAAATGACCAAAATGACCAAAATGACCAAAATGACCAAAATGACCAAAATGACCAACATTACCAACATGAACAAATTGACCAAAATAACCAAATTGACCAAAATGACCAAAATGACCAAAATGACCAAAATGACCAAAATGATCAAAAGACCAAAATGACCAAAATGACCACTATGGCCTTAATGACCACTATGACCAAAATGACCAATATGACCAAAATGACCATAATGACCAAAATGACCAAAATGACCAAAATGACCAAAATGACCAAAATGACCAAAATGATCAAAATGACCAAAATGACCAAAATGACCAAAATGACCAAAATGACCAAAATGACCAAAATGACCAAAATGACAAAAATGACCAAAATGACCAAAATAACCAAATTGGCCAAAATGACCAAAATGACCAAAATGACCAAAATTACCAAAATGATTAAAATGACCAAAATGACCAAATTGACCAAAATTACCTAAATGACCAAAATGATCAAAAAAACCCAATTTAGTTATTTGAGTTGTATGAGTTGCTTAAGGTGATTTTGAGTTTGCATCCCAAATGGTTTAGATTCCATTTTTGCCTTCCTCACCTTACTGAGGAAAGGCTATAAAATCACTCGAAAAAAGAACTCATTAATTTGACCTCGTAGACCCACCTTCACGTATACATATCGACTTAGAATCATGTTCTGAGCAAATGTCTGTGTGGATGTGTGTAGGTGGGTGGACAAAAAAAATTGTCACTCGATTATCTCCGGACTGTATGAACGGATTCTGACCATATTAATCTCATTCGATCTGTTTTGGGGTCTCTATTTAAAATCAGCAAGTTTATTTAAGTACTTCAAAAGTTATGCTAAAAAATGATTTTGGCGTATGTCCGGAAGATTGTTAAAAAGGGTAGTTTTTGCAAGAAAACCTATCATGTTATACAGTTTCAGAAAGGTATTAAAAAGATCTTTCAAATGAGTTCAACACATCGAAGATCTGACAACCCTTTCAAAAGTTATTAGCACTTTAATGTTATTTATACACTTTTTAGAGGCCGGATTTCAGATATTGTGATAGTCTGAATCTTCCATGTAAACTATCGTTGAATAGGTTTTTATCAGACCTTGCCAATGAGCCAGAAATATTGAAAGTCTGCAAACCCTATCAAAAGAAATAAGTAATAAAGTTGATTTGTTTAACATGTTGCTATTTTTACTGAATGTTTTGACTTTATTAATGTGAGGATGGCACCAACCACCATAGGTGGATTAAGTAACGTTTTTTTTATAAAACCAATAGTTTGTTTTATTTTTGCTGAATACGTTTAAAAAAAATTTAAATGTGACTTTATCAAACCAAACAGTTTCACTATCCTAATAGTTTTTTTTTCTGTTTGATGAAGGTTGCAACACAGTTTCGTGACCCTTTAAACAAAGCGTCCTCAAAGATATATCTTTTAAACCAAGTGGTTGGCTCCCGCAGTCAAATGACACTCATTTCGCACTTTCGTGCGTTATACAATATGAGTAATTAGATTTTTTTATAGCAACCACTTTAGTATATCTTTTGCCTTCGAGTGTTTCCTGTTGAACGAGCTTACATAATTGCCTTCCAAACTGAATTTCGGTTTATGTTCTGTTTTTTTTTAGCAGAGAAAAAAATATTTAATATTATTTTTTCAAATGTTTCTCCAAATCGTTCGACAATCATACATCAGGTCATAACTCTCGGCGTGAAATATCCACGCCATTGTCGAATACCTGCATGTGTCGATTGGCAAATGAATGTCACCTCCCCGTTTCAGCTGGTCGAAGGCCGGTGAGCCAGATCCGCCGCAGCGGTTCTGGCCGTAAATCAGCTCGTACAAATTGGGATCGTTGAAGAAAATACCCTCTTGAACTTGTTTCATCTTGATGCGGCGCTGCTGCTGCTCAGGGGTGCTTTGACTCGGTTCACATTTAAGTCAGATTAACAGCTCCTCTATGATCGCATACTCAACTCGGCAGCAGCAGCACGACGTGACGGTGGCGGCGCTGTGTGTCGCCCATAAATATACTGAAACGCATGCCAATTTTCGCGCGGGTAGGAGGTCAAAAGGCAACCTTTTGGCAGCGAAAGAATACGCCTCAACGAAAATAATAATGGAAGCGAACAACGAGGGAAGCAGTAAAAAAAACAGCATTTCCTTAGCAGTGACTCAAGGTGAATTTCTTCTCAACAAGCCCGCGAAGATGCAATAAAACGATGATTAACTCAACGCAACACGCATGCCGAAGATGCATTGCCATGTAAGAAAATCTCACCCATGAAGACTGCGCCGCATCTCACTTCTTTACAGTTGGGTAGACAGTTCAGGAGAAAAGGAGTGTGGGGACGCGAAGCGATATAACTGAATTAATAAGTTCACATACCTTCCTTCTTGGCTTGTTTGGTTTCTGCCGCAGATTTCTGGAGGTTTCTTCTAGGGTAGTTGAACATCAGTTTGGAATCGGGAGAGTTTTGGCGAGACAAAGTATACCTACCTTACTGCGACGATGCTCTTCTCCGAATTGATATTGTTTCTGACTGCGGCACAGCACGTGAGGCGCGAGCAGTTATCGCACTCCTGTCAGGCCCAATCTTCTTATGCGAATCATCTTGACAGCAAAACGTTGCTCGAAAAAGTGGAAGTTTATCAAGTTGTTTTTGCGCGCAAAAATCGCGCAAAGCGGAAATTCTCCCCAGAGACTTGCGCTGCGCAAGCGACGAACCCACCAAATTGAATTATTTTCATCCGATCGATTATTGGAGCCGCACGGGTGTGAGATTAATGTTTATTTCATGGAAATTTTAAAATCGACAAGCCGTCTGATGCGATGTCTGATCATGCGTGATACCGCAACGGCAACGGGTTGAGATCCACTTGCACACTTACCGCCCCACCGTCAGTGCAGCGTGGCTCCCCAGTAGTACACTGAATGAGGAGGGGCATCATAATAAATTATGATAATATGTTTTTCTTCTTATTGTTGTTTCCTCCTCGTCACCCATCGACTTTGTTTTTGCCTTGCCCTACCCTTGTGGTGAATGAAGACTCGGTGAGCAAGATTTACGTGCAAGAAATGTCTTCTTTCCGTTTTACCTTCGAAGCTCGTCTTCAGGTCAGTAGATCTTCTGCGCTGAAGCTGGTTGCGAAATCGAAAGTGTGTAACTGAGTCACTTTGCGAAGGTTTCGTGCTAACGGCTTAGATCAAGCGGCTTACAATGTTGCTGGGTGTGGGAAATGTGGAAATTTTCCCTTCCGTAAAAGTAATCTCCCTCATGAGTGCAGTGAAAACGGCTGAGCTGTCTCCAACGGGGGTTCAGAATTGATAAGATTGATGGCTGTGGCGATGATCATGATGCTTGATGATGATGGGTGTGACGGTTAGTACAAATAATTTGCTAATGAACGGGCAGCTACTTGCGAGCAGTTTCCGTCACGCAGCTTAAAGGTAGACAGCGTGTTTAAGCGGCTTGGGCGGGGTTCGTCGTTTGTTTCCCTGGTTTGTTTCTACGGGAGGAGACTTACTTCTAGAATAATATTCAGCTAATTTGATAATATTGGAGTTATGTAAGAGGGAGCTTGTTGACTTAAAGCGATTGCAGTTAAAAATAAACGCACTTCAAAAGTGAGCTGATTGTGCAATACACAACTGATTATATCAGCACAAGTTCAAGGCCAATATTTGAGACATAATGTTTTAATTGGCAATTTGGTTAAATCTATGTTTAAATGTTTTTTTTTTATGATAAAGTCTTTGCAATTTTTTTATGGTTGTTTTTATTATTAGTTATTGAATATATTAAAAAAAAGTCATAACACATTAAGTATTCAGATACGAATCATTACAAATAACATTTTTTCATAATAACTCTAAATTTCAAAAAGAAATTGAAAAAAACGATGTTCAAAATGTTGGAAGTATTCCTTTCCAACATTTTGAACATCGTTTTTTTCAATTTCTTTTTGAAATTTAGAGTTGGAGATGGAGCTATTTTATATATAAATCTGCATAAATTGTTTTTTCTTTAATATTTTGGTTATAAATGAGTTTTTTATTTCAATTTGGTTGAAAATACAATACAAAGAAACCTCTTTTTAAGCGATGGCGTTACGCTTTTTGTTTCGGTGATTTCTCTTAAACCATACAATTTTTTTTTGAAAGCTTTAAAAAGCGTTTTATAGATCTGTACAAAACCTACCAATTGCTTTTAAAACATTGCCAAAATGTTCCGGAGAATTCGACAAATTGGACAAACGTAACGCATCGTTCACGTTTGTCTAATTTGGCATTTTGTGAAAAAATGTATTTTTCTAAAATTGTGATATTAAAAAAAAAATAAACTTCTACATATAATTTTGCCTAGACTTTTTCAAATACTATTTTTTTTCTTTTGCTGAAGACAACAACAAACATAAGTTCTTTTTCGTCATTTTAGCCAATTAAATTTATAAAAAATCTATAAAATTAGGATAGTGGAATCTTAAATTAAGCTTACGCCGATGCAAATATTTAAAAAAGTTTTTGTCCCTCGGCCCTGGCCGAGGTCAAGGGGGGGGGGGGCAAAAAACTAAAAAAAAATATAAAAATTTAAATAACAAGCCATAGTCTTCACACTTAAATGAAAAAAGTGTTTTAAAATGCAGTTGTTTTGCAATCATTAGTTTTCAAAAAATCTAAGATCTGTCAAAAACATAAATTGTATCGAAAAAAAAAAGATTTTGCATCGAAAATTTTCAAAAAATCTAAAGATTTTTTAATAAACCCAAACATGCTAAAAATGATTTTGAACGCAGGAGAATGTATTTTAATTTGATTTCAGCGGGTTGCACTTGAATTTTCATTGAAATTTTGATGTTTATTGTAAAAATATTTTTTTGCCCCCTGATTTTTCGGGCCAATTTTGAAGGGGGGTAGGGGGGGGGGGGTGACAAAAACTTTTAAAAATATTTGTACCAGCCTTAAGTAAATTCCGAAAAAAAATTACAATGAGCTAAATTTTTCAAATTAAAATTTTATATCAGGAGATTGACTTGGAGTATTTTACTAACTAGCCTCTGCTAATTTTGAAGATTATTTTTTGAAGAACACATTTTTGCTTTAATTTTTAGTAGATTCTAGAGTACCATTAAATTTCCGTAAAATTCCAGTGTTTCAAAAATGGTTTGTCACCACATTTATTTGTTTTTGTTATAGCTGACAAATGACAAATCAAGAGGTATCACACAGGTGACGAGCTGTCAAAATTACCAATATTATCAATGGAATGTAAAACAAAATTTAAAAAAATTCCACAAAAATGAGAGTTTGCTGCAATATTTTCAATGATTCATTAAAAAGACGTAAATTAACCTATAAAAAAGCTTGGTTCAATCTGTCCTAAAGATTTCCACAGTTTCACTTTCATCGCGCCTTTGCTTCCGGAAGCAGACACGCAAGCATCAAAAGCAAATGAGCACTGCGTGAGTCAGATTAGTTGGGACTTACCCAACCCAAAGCGCCGGCTAAGTAAAACTTTCCGCCGAGTACTTAAGGCACAGTTACTTGACTACGATGGAAAATTTCGCCTATCGGTGTGGTTTGGCTTTCAAGTTCAATACATATCGGACAAGCTTCAAGTGTCGATTGCAATCGGATCAGAATTTGCACAATCCCACGAAATTAGTCCATCAGTTTGCAACCAGCTGCTGGCAAGTAGTGTTGCATTCTGAGTTGGGGCAAAACCGCGTGTCAGCCGCGCTAATCGCCGCTACTGGCCACCGCGTGCTTCGTGCAAGCCCATTTGTTTAACGCGCCTTCAGCCGTTTCATGCTTGGTTTGGTTCGAGTATTTAACACTCTTTAGACACCTCACTTATTGCTACTTATTACCAACTCTACTAAAAGGGCCTCCTCTTCCTCCACAACAATTGCAACATCCCTTGTTCCAATTACACCACGACCGACACCGGCGTGGCAGCATATGTTAGCCAGCCGACTCAATGTCAGCATATGTTGGACTTTTCAAGGCCAAATCGCAGCCATTGTGCAATTTCCTGACGTCAGGATCAGCTGATCGGTTCGGACGAGCTGGAAAAGCCTGCTGACCAGCGGCTCAATTGGCCAAATTGCAGACAGAGGAAAACTCGTAAAACACATAATCCAATCACGGCGCTCTGTACAATTATTGGTAATTTCCAAAGTGGCCACAGCAGGTTACTGCCGGCAGCTCGAACGGCGGGGGGGAAGGTCGAATTTCGTGGCAAATACGATAATTTTCCATTGCTTCTTTGTTGGTTGCCAACTGCCCCCCCAAAGACATCGGATCGATTTTTTAAGGCAACGCACGTGGATCAATTGGGGCGATTGTCATTATTGTTCTGCGTCGTTGCTTCCTTACTTTTTTGGAGGATTTTCCGCGTGTTTTGTCGTTCTTCGGCAGTACCGGCATGATGAGGGATTAGATCTTGCGCAAGAAACGCCATTGCAGCGCACTTTGCTTTGAAGCAAAACAAATAATCTTAAGCCTTTTATTGTCGGAGCTGGTTTGCTTGGGTCAAGAGTCAAAGTCCGTTTGGTTTGAAGGAGTGCTTGAGATGAACCTTGCGGAGACGTCTTTTGATGTTGATTTGCAAGAAGACAGAATTTATTAGCATCGTGTTGCGAGATTTGTTTTTCCTTTTCAATATCACTTTGTTCGTAGTGACGAATAAAGTTTTGCCAAATGGAGTATTGATCTTTAAGTTACTAAATTTTTTGTTTTTTGCAAATGGAGTAACAATGATGTCACTTAGCAAGCTTGTTTTTGTTGCAAGTTTTTCGCATTATTTACCTTATTTTATGTTTGAAACGCCTCTCTGTGTATTTTGTACATAAAACTGAGAGATTTCAAAAGAATACATAACAGATCATCATTTCTTCGCTCAACCCAAAAGGAAAGTTTAAGCAAATAAACCAAATGACACATTTATCTGGTCGTTTCTGGAAGAAGTTAATGATGTTCAAATATCAAATAACATTCGTAAAACGAAGACGCATTTTTTTTTCTTGAAACTGAACAAATAATTAAAGTGGCATCTCGTTTTGCCGAAGGTGATTGATGTTTGAATACTTTCATGTGTAAAACAGTTACTTTTAAGTTTAATTTGAAAACGTTCTCCCATTTGGGGAACATGTCCAGCATTACGTACGCTTACGGTACTTGTATTCTTAAGTAATGGTGAGATGCAAAAATCCTTTTCTACCCAACAAGCGGCAACAGAAGGATCCAGAAAACGGATAAATTAGTTCAAAACATTAATGCAGTGCATCAATGCAGAATTGATCCCTGATGGGTTGTTTTCCGGTAAACAATTTTTAATTGCTTTTCACTTAGCAATATTGCTAATGGCTTCATTTAAGCAGGTCCAAATGACGTATTTGTCGAAATCGGTCAATATGGAGCTGGAAAGCAAATAAACACATCAAGAAAGGCAGCAGAATCTTGAAAAATTGTATTCGATTCTTTTTCATTGATTTGTTTTAATCAGACCTATAAGATCCTTGTTAAAATTAATTTACAAGATGTTTCAATTCAGTTAACTACCTTAATGAGTCAAAGCAAACAATCATAAATTAAATTTACTGACACAGTAATGCAGCTCAAACAAAAAAATCACCGTTGAAAATTATGCAAAACAGACTGGTTGCTCCCGTCCTCGCGGCGCGTTTCAGTCGAAACATTCTTTAAGCACCTATTAATAGACGGTTTAACCTGTTCCACAACTATGCAATCAAAACAAAAGGCAGCGAAAAAAAAATCGTTGCAGCTAGGTGCATCCCCGTCGGGGTGCATCTTTACTGAAATGCAGTCGAGTCGAGTTGAGTCGAATCGATCGATTCCACCCAGTCATGCTTCGATGTCATAATCGTTGCTTCCCTCCGTGTAGTGCATCATATCGATAACATGTGAGTCGACTTGGTCGTCGTGGTTCTCGCGGAGGGTGCTTCCACCGCGGTGTCGTTGCAGTTCGCACGTGAGGACCGGTTCTATGCATCGGCGGTTAAACAACGTGACATTTTTTTTTGCCTCAACCAAACAGGCGCGTTATCCTGGTTTGCAACGTGAATCGTTAAAGGAAACGGGATAAAATCTGAATAAATAATTAATAGTAAGGGAATCATCAGGTTTCACTTTCAATCTTAGCTTTCGTGAGGAGCTAATTATTTCTAATTTCAGCGTTTTTTCAAAACTCATGTTTTTGTTGTTGTTTCAGATTTATAAATTTATTTTTATGTGGTAAGCGCTCATCTCGTTCAGTTTTTATTATTGTCTGGAAAAAAATACAAGACAGTAAAAATGGCAACAATCAAATCAACCCCTTTTTTAAAACTTTCCCAAAAATCATAGGACATAAAAAAATAGTAAAAAAATACATTTTGAAATATATCTTGAACAATTGATTGTAAATGGAGATGCATTTTTTTTTGGTTTTATGAAGTTCTTTCGGAAAGACGGGATACTTCAGAAGAAAAAAAAGGTTTATTGATAATATCTTCTTTTGTGTGTCATCTTGGGACAGCGACCATTTAGTCTTATTCGAGAAAACCGATTTTTATAGTTTTTAAAAACTATTTGTTATCAACCAAAAGGTGGTCTTTAGGGTGCCTCGAAAAGATGACCCCCTGCTCCACAAGCGGAAAACGTTTTTTTGGGTTATTCTAAGCATCTGTGCAAATTTTGTGCAAAATTAATTGATACCCGAGCCTAAAGTTGGCGAAAAAAAATTTTCATACAAAAATGACTTTTTTAAATCGCTTTTAACTTTTTAGGGCCAAATTTTAAAGCTTTGGTATGTTCTACAAAGTTCTAGAGCATTAAATTTCCAATGAGAATCTCCCTTTCGGGAATATTTTGATGCAAGAAGCGAACCGTGCAGATTAGGTCGTAAGAAAATTGGGTTTTCCATATTCCATAGTATCAATGGGTAAATGTTGACCGATTTTGCTCATATTTGGCCCAGAGTCCTATTCTGGGCACCCTAGTGGTCATTTGTCAGCATACTGAGAATGAAACACTTACTTAATGTGAATTTAGCCAGTTTAAACTTAAAAAAAAACGCTGCAAAAAAGCTGATTTGTTCTCTTTTATTTTTAATAAAGACAACAAATGATTTTAAAGCAAACTTTACAACATTGAACCATTTTTTCAATATTCTATGGAAAGTTTATTTTTTAAACCAGCTTAACAAAAAAATAAAAATAGAAAACCATCATCAGGAGTGACATTGGGTCTGGGGGGTGAGATTGGGTCATACAAAATTGCAAAAAATTGTCAGACCCAATGTCACTCCTGGTGACGGTACAGCACAAATTTTCAACCTACCAATATTTTTTTCTTAAAAATTTAAATTTATCCCGTGTTTATTAGAAGTCATTTTGATCTAATTTTGTTCTACGAATAACTTAACTTTTCGTTATTTACGTGTTGTTTTTATATATTTTGTTTTTTTATTATTTTAAATGTGCTTATTTGTCTGAGTTTTTCATTTGTAGGTTAAGAGTTCACCTTTCCAAATCATTTTAAAGATTCAAAGTTGGATGAAAATAGACATTTGGATTTTTTAAAGAAGCCTGTCCAGCGGCGGGGTCTTAGAGGCTTTAACGTGAAGACTTCCATCATTGTCATGATTTTTCGTTCAAAGATATAAGTTTTGCGTCACTTTCAATATTTTTACAAAATTCCTTCAACAAGTTGTTTAGAATAGTGCCCTACACATGCTGATTCCTTTTGGTAACGATTATACCATTCCTCGTTAAGTTATGGAAATCGTTATTAATCAATGATTGCCAAGCATTTGATAAAGATCGAATATTTTTTCAGTGCCTTGAGGAACTCAACACCTGGCACATGCTGATTCCTCTTGGCGCTGAAATTCGTTAAATTTAATTTAATACAGAATATTTTATAGTGATGATCAATTTTCATCGAAAATAATCAACGGTTTCACCTTAAATGACTCGTGAATATGTAATTCAAGATGGCGGCCAGGAGAAAAACGCAGAGCCTAACCTCACCGGATTTATGACCAAACTTTTTCAATTCTTAAAGCCTGCAAAAAAGCCTTCTGTCATTTTTGTGGAAATAAAAAAAAAAGAATTTATACGACTGGACAAATAATTTTGATTCAATTATCCGTTTTTCAAGACCGAGCCTATAAGAAACATTTAAAAAAAATATCATGAATTAATCTAATCTAATCTAATCAGACCCTAGCGCAGCCAATCTTTCGAAGGGATCCTGGAGAATGCCTTAGGTTAGATGACGCCTAGCACTCTTCTTGTCATTTATTAACATTTGTAGTGCGCCATTGCATCGGAATGCATTGAAACATCACAAGCGTTAAAGCGGCCAGGCCTACTGCGTAAAGCCGTATCGCAGAGATGACTCGTAATTGGGTTGAGTTTGAGCACTGAGTGTTCGAACAACAACACAATTCTGAATCGACAGGGGAGGAAGAAGCGTGGGGACACACCACCATACGCTCCGAGATTTGGTTGTATTCGTTGGGAGCACCATGCTAAGAAGGTTTGGTACTCCGGGACCCTCTGGGATGGGACATTGTATTTCCACGAATGCCCTGGACACTATTTGCCGTGGTTATAGCGCCACAACTCGCTCTCTGTAACAGTATTCCTAATTCCAGTCCACGCTCACCAAGTCGTCATGGCTTAGTGGTTAGCATTTTTGCTTACCAACCCAAAGGACGGGGGATCGAACCCCGCCCCGAGCGACTTTGATTTTTCGTTCATATTCATCATTTCAAATTTATGAGTTCTTAACTTTCTCGTTGGGAGCAGATGGGAATCGAACCCAGAACCATTCGCTTACAAAGCGAACACCGTAACCAGTCAGCCACGGCCGCTCCTAAAAAAATATCATGAATTATAACAAAATTATGATTCTGATCTCATGAGTCTAAAGCAACTGTCGTTAATGAATGTTATTATTTTCAGTTATTTTGGCAATCAAATAAATAATTAGGCCAATGTCAAAGCCTTGAACTTAGAAATTATGCTATAAAAGAGATAAGACATGAATGGGCAAAACTTGATAATACTTTGAAACTGAAAAAAATAGTAAATAAAAAAAGTTTTACAGAAAAATAATAATTTAGAAGTGACTTCCCAGTAAAAGCAGATAAATACTGGGCCTATACATGTTCCATACATAAACTCAACAGTTGTTCAGCATCCCGCACAGCAAGTGCAATATTTTCAAACAAAAAAAAAAACCCCCACCGCATGACCTCTGCTGCGCCAAAATGAGAGGTGATAATCTGGTCCATGCGTTTGTTTTGGGATTCCTCCGCGCGCAGCAATAATGCTCACGACTGCTCATTTTGTCCATAGAAAAATGGCCAATGTCAGCAGTGCTTGTTGTGCGCCACAGAAAAGGAGGCGGTTTGTCGCCCATTGACTCGTTCAAGTCGTTCGTTCGTTTGCAGTTCAAGTGCCTGTAGAAAATCTTGACCCAAAAATAATTCGAGGGAAAAATGTGAGCAAAAAATAGTGTACTCACAATTTCAGGTGCGAGATTTCAGCACAGGTCCTTGGTGCTTGTCGACGGCAGGCTGGGTTCAGAATAATCCTCGAAAAATTGTTGATCGCGAGGTTTGCAGTGCGTTGGGAACAGGTTTCACTGAAGAGGTATCCTTTTTTTCTAATTTTTTTTCGTTAAATTTAGTTTCGTCCACTGATTTTGGCTGCGGCTTGTTTCCACTGTAACTGCTGATTGATCACTGAAAGAATGCAATTTCACTGACATTCTTGATTTGCATTTAAGGTTGAAGGTTAATCCGTCAATTGCAAAATTTTCACAAAAAAAATGGTATTGCGTTTTCTCAAGCACGAAACAATCTTCACAAAAAATCAGGAAAGCGCAAAATTGCTCACATAAATTTTCCTCAAATTATTTTCACGAAGAAATTCACCAACTGCGTACGGATCCTTTCCCTGTCAGGTTACGATTGACCAGCTCGGTGACCAGGAACTGCTGCTTTATATCCCCACTCTCACTGCTTCAGAATGCATCTGCCCTCTGCGGGTCACTGGCAATTAAGATTCCCGGAAAATTGACGACGACCGACGACGATGTCTCCAGGTCAGAACCGATTAGAACATACACACTTGCAAGAAAACACACGCACACAAACAACTACTGAAACACTAAATCGAACCGAGGGTGGAAGGAACCGAATTTCCAAAACACGTCCGCGGCCCGCGATGGCTAGCTGTCGAATGACACGGACAGTGACCACTACTAGTCGACTAAGTCAAGAACACGCTGCTGAGTCCTGCCTGAGTCGTGAACTCGCGCACGCGATCGTTCTAGTACTGCACTACGGTTCTACTACGGCTGCGGCGGCGGTGAGAAGAGCTGTGAGCCAAACGATCCGATCGCGGTAAGATTCGACGATTCACTACCAAACCGCTTGCAAAGCTCAGTGCACTACACAGCACTAGTAGTAGAAAAGCAGAATGAACAACGTTGCCGTTGCCGTTGAGCGCGCACGTGTGAGAGGTGTAGTGTACTGAGCCACCCGCGCGACTCGTAGAGTAAGTACGTTGCAATTGAGGCCCCTGTTGGTGGCTGTTGGTGAGTGACGTGAGAGTATTGACGGGCTTGATTTTTGGTGCTGTGAGTGTTGAACATAAAAAAGAGAAAACCTAGAAATGATGATAGTTTGTAGTTTTAATTACCAAAATAATTTCAAATAAACGTTTATTTTTCTAAAATAAAACTTAAATAATTCCCTCGAACTATCTCGCAACATGAACGGAAAGATTATTAGTTTTCCAACGAAAAATTATGAACAATATGCTGTCTGCGCTTTCCAAGAAGCTAAAACCGCTTACGATAAAATGTCCCGAACTTTTAACATTTCCATGTCACACACGCGTCGCTTGATAGCCCACACACTCGTCAGAATAGCGCAACCAATCTTCCCAGGAAAATGGAATGTTTATGCAGCAGGAACAATTACGGTTCAGAACACGACGTCATAAACAAGCCCATTTTATGTCATTCTTTCTTCTAACCTAAGCAGCATCTTCCTTAACTTTGCGATTATTGTTCCTCGTGAAGGCGTTGATGCAAAAAAAAAACAAGTCCCATTAGGAAACCGCTCCGAACATTCATCAACAGCAACAAAACACTGAGAGAGAGAGCAGCTAAACGGTGACTAGCCGGAACACGATCATCGTCGACGTCGTCGCGAGCAAATTTTCCAGCCTTCCGCGAAGTGCTAAGCATTGCTCAACCTCTGACTCCGCCAGCCCAGCCAGCGCTGATTGTCGTGAACTTGACCTGTGGATGAACGAACGACGCGCGTGCACTCTCATGACGCCCAGGCCAGGACTTGCTGTTGCGTGTTTCGCGAAATGCTTCCACACTAGATTGCCTGGTGAGTGGTGTGGCAGAACGTGAGCAACGACGCGTCTCCACGAGTGGAAATTACTGGTTGGGTTGGAACTCAGTGTGTTCTCAGTGGAATTCACCACGCGAGAGCTCGCGAGTGAGGGTTGTTCAGGTGGCGCGAAAATAAACTCACCACAGTAGGCCGGTGACTTGAAAGGCATGCTGCTTACCTTGTTGTGGGATGTGGTTGCTTTTTGCTATGACGATTTCAATACGGATTTCCTTCAGGTAAAACATTTGAACAAAAATATAATACCGGTATGGGGGGTGAGATTGGGTCATACAAAAATGCTGAAATTTGTGCGATTCAATATCACCCCTCAGATCCAATGTCAAGCCTGATGACGGTACCTATACTAAATCGTTATCGACGGA